>NW_003852396.1:33291566-33343210 GCF_000181295.1 Otolemur garnettii
CTGTGAGCTGTAATGCCATGGCACTCTACCCAGGGGGATAGCTTGAGGCTCTGTCTAAAAAAAAAAAAAAAAACTCTAATACTCAAGTTGCATTGATTTCCGCTATTATGAGATGCAAGATAGAATATATAAGATAGCAAATGTTATTGATATATGTTGAATATTACTATATATATCTGTGTGTGTATATATATATAATATACATACATATGTATATTAATCAAAGACTGCTGAGCAGGCACAAACACAAAATAATTCATGGAAAGCTCTTGCACATCACCAATAGGGTCTTTGCTATGACTATGGCATAGTAAAGTCATGAATTCTATAAATGAGCCCTAAACACATCACAGAAATGGCATTGTATGTTTTTTAAAGGACTCCTCTGTCTTAGCTTTAGGAATTTACAGAACATCAGAGAGCACAATTACTGCCCTAGCTCAACTCAGTGTGATAAAGAATCAACTATGTGGACTTGATAAATCCTTAGATAAGAACTCTGAGAGAGCTCATATACATGATATCTGCTCAAGGAGGGCCTCCACTTTGGCAAACTGGGTAGTAGGGATCAGAATGAGGATGGGGACTAAGAGAACTGTTTTTAAGTTTCACTTGTTGGAAAGAACATTGATTTTACTTCCATTGTTCCATAAATATCCTTGTGTGTGACTAGATCAGCAGATGAATGTTAATTTCTTAAGTGAAGAGTTTTGTGAAGTAGGAAATTACAAAACAAAATACATTGGTTATGAATTTAAAG
Organism: Otolemur garnettii; assembly: GCF_000181295.1. NCBI lineage: Eukaryota > Metazoa > Chordata > Mammalia > Primates > Galagidae > Otolemur > Otolemur garnettii. Next base: position 33,292,327 of record NW_003852396.1, read on the forward strand.
TGTAGAGTATAAATGTCTTAACACAATAATTGAGTAAATGAGGTGAAGGCTATGTTAACCAGTTTGATGTAAGCATTCCAAACGGTACATGAAATCAGCACATTGTATCCCATAAATGCATTAATGTATACAGTTATGATTTAATAAAAAAATCCATATGTGTACATTTATTTAACAAAATCAGTAACTTCCATCTTGCTATTTTTTTCACAAATTTTTGACAATTGACAGAGAGTAGTTAAAGATCATTAGGCTGTAAAAGCATATCATGGCACCCCTTGCTACCACCTGAGTAATCTACTTGATCCCGTCATGTCTTCTTATTTGCATTCTGATACCTCTTTTTCTTAGAGTTCTGTATCATATCAAAGCTTATTTCTCAGTGCATGGCCTCTAAATTTCCATGACACATTACATATTGGTCTAGGTTGTCTTCCTATAGCAATGGAGAAAATGGCATTGACATCCATTTCTAACAAATATGTTGCACTTTATTTTTTGTTTTTTACAAAAAGTTTTTACTTGCCCATAAATTTTAACATCTTTGGGTTTTTTCTTTCCTCTTGCATTCTATAATGGTCAATAGGGGTGTAGGTTCACTATTGTCTACATTTAAGAACAATGTGCATTTCAGACCACAAACAAATGTAAATAGAAACCTATGTCTGTAAATGAAATACACTCCATATGCAAACTTTAGAACAATAAATAAATGAATAAGAGAATGACAACCAAATGACAACAAATAAAACTCTCCAGTCCAATGTTCCAGAGACTCACACAAACTGCACAATAACCAAATCCTTCAGCAGTAGACATTGAATAGTGTTGAACTGTCCTGCATTTAAATAGCTCTGCTAACTTGGAGGTATCCTTCACTGTTGAGCATTAATTTTTGATAATTATTCTTTTATCCCTCTCTGAGATGTTCTTAGAGTAGTCATTGCCTAGATAAAATATCAGTATGGAGGTTTTCTTAGGTGAGGCAGAAAGAATCTAGGATGGACTAATTATCCCTTGATTCTGTACATGAACTTTTAATCAGAAAATAAGATGACAAGTGAAACCCTAACTAGAACTGACCTAAAAATGGGAAAAAAACAGCAATCTTCAAAAAGTAATGAATGCAGCTTTTTAGATCGCACGCCTACAAGGAGAATACCTCCAAATACTAGCATAGAGTTAATGGTAAAGGTGGCAGTTGTTATTACCTATAACATTAACAACAGGTCACCTGCTGTGGTTCAACCAGAATCAACAGCATAATGACATACAAGCACTTGGAAGAAGGCCGAGAGAAATACTATCCTATCAGTACAAAATGCCTAAAACAACATTACTTTTGCCAGATTTTCTGACTTATTAGCAGAAATATTTCATAAAGAAACTAAGCCCTGAGTTCTTTTATGTGAGAAGCAAGAGAGGACAAATGGAAATAGGAGGTGATGCCTAAACCTATAATTAGCCTTTTCAAAAGAACGTCATCAGGAAGTAAAGCAGAAAACCGGAAAGAAGAAAAAACATTAAGTTCACTTCAGTAGCCAAGAGGAAGAAGGAAATTGGTGGGGAGGGAATTTGGCTTCCACCAGCTGATGGGATTGTGTTTGTTGCTCTCAAGATGCTAGTATGTATCAATTTCCTTTAAATAGTAAAATACTGTGCACTGATACACTAAGGTAAAGTGAAATTTTAGGAGTAAGCTTCCAAGAGTTCTGGATATTTGCTGTTACGCTGCACAATTTTGTTTACTAGCAGAGCATCATCATTTTCAATACAATTGGATTCAAAGCATGGAAACGAAAAGATGATAAATATTATTCTAATTTGCCTTTTAAATTTTGTTTATTTCAGAATAAGGGGGAACAAATGTTTTGGCTACATGAATTGTTTTTATATAGTTGAGTAAAAGTTGTAAATGTGCCCACCATCCAGATAGCGTACATTGTATTCCTTACATGTATTTAACCCATTCCCTCCTCCTCCTTTCCACTTGCTTGATTTCCAATGACTTTTACTTCAATATGTTCATGATTAGTTCCAATTAAGAATTGAGTACATGTGGTGTTCGTTTTTCTATTTCTGCAATGCTTCACTTAGGATAATGGTCTCTAGTACCATCCAGGTTATTTCAAAAGGTATTAGTTCACCATTTTTTTATGGCTGAGTAATACTTCCTCATATACATATACAACATTTTATTAATCCTTAATGGATGGACACTTGGGTTGATTGTACATATTTGTTATTGTGAATTGTGTTCAAGTAAATATTGGCATGCGAATGTCTTTTGAATAAAATGTTTCCCCTCTCCCTGGTTTAAATATCCAGTAGTGGTATTTCTGAATCAAATGATAGGTCTACTTTTAATTGTCTGAGTTATCTTCATGCTACTTTTCATAGAGATTATACTAGTTTGCGGTCCCAACAACAGCATATAAGTATCCCTTTCTTTTCATAGTATACCGCCATGTGCCATTTGGGACTTTATGATGAAAGCCATTCTCACTTGAGTTGGATGACTCATCTCAAGTAAGATGGTTTTGGTTGGCATTTTCCTGATGACTAGGGATATTGATCATTTTTTCATATGTTTATAAGCCATTTGTCTATCTTCTTTTGAAAAGCTTCTGTTTATGTCTTTTTCCCACTTTTCTATAAGATTGTTTGAATTTTTTTCATGCTGATTTGTTTGAGCTCTTTGTAGATCCGGGTTATTAGCCCTTCATGGGATGGATAGCATGCAAATATTTTCTCCCATTCTGTAGGTTGTCTGTTCACTCTACTGATTGTTTCCTTGGCTATACAGAAGCTTTTTAATTTAATTGAAGATAGATAAGAGACTTAAAACTAAAGCATGAAACTATAAAAACTATAGAAGAAATGTTTGAAAAATTCTTGTAGATATTAGCCCAAGATAAAATTTACAAAGAAGACACCAAAAGCAATCACAGCAACTACAAAAACTAAAAAATAAAACTACTTTAAATTATATAATACTCAAAGTGCACTTCCAACCACACATATATTTTGGATGATCTGTGTTTGAACCACACTGTTGTAGACTAATTTTTAAAACTATTTTAAAATGGTAATTATTCTTATTTTGGATGTAGGATCTGGATTATTCTATCTCCTCTATTCTTATATGCCTTTTCCTAAAGATCACTGGCATTCCCTCTTTATTAGAATATATGTTTTCTTGCTCAAGTAGTATTTTTTATTTATGCAATAATCAAAATTTCATTTAACTCTGAAAAAAAGAAACAATGTAAATTCATTGTTACATTCCAATAATAAGAAGGACCCAGATGTTCCGGAGATCTCAAATTCTGAAATAATTCTCAAATACTACTGTTCCCAGAAAATAGGAGAATGAGGCTTTTTCGAATCTGCTTGGTCTTGATACTGTATATAATGGGGTTCATGAATGGAGGAAATAGAAAATAAACATAGCTCATTGTAATATGAACCACATGTGGGGTGTGTTTCCCAAACCTATGCATGAAAGTTAGGCCAAGCACAGTGATGTAAAACACCAGGACACAGCTAATATGGGAAACACAAGTGTTGAGAGCTTTAGCTTGCTCCTCTCCAGAGGCAATGCCCATAACTGTCTTAAGGATTAAGATATAAGAAAAGACAATGATCAGAGCATCAAGGAAGAAAGTCAAAGCAACCAGAATAACTGGGTATAAGCGATTAAATGTAATATCAGCACAGGCAAGTTTCATGACATCTTGGTGGAGGCAAAAGGCGTGGGAAAGAACGTGGGACCGACAGTATGGGAACCAATAGAGTGGCAGGATTGGGGGCACAATGGACAAAAAGCCCCTCAACAGTACCCCTAGTCCTACCTTCATCACTTGGGAATTGGTGAGAATGGAGTTGTACCTGAGAGGGGAGCGAATGGCAATAAATCGGTCATAGGCCATGGCAAGCAAGATACCAGATTCCACAATGGCCAGTGTGTGAATGAAATAGGACTGAGTGAAGCAGGCTCCCTGGGTGATCTCCCTCTGGTCCAGCAACAGGACACCCAGGACTGTGGGCATTGTAGTTAGTGTTACCCCAAGGTCTGTCCCTGCCAGCATAGCCAGGAAGTAGTACATGGGGTCATGAAGGATGCGGTCCTTCAATATGAGGATGAGAAGTGTTCCATTTCCAGATAGAATGGACAGATAGATGGCAAAGAAGGGAATGGCGATCCAGTGGTGAGTGCCCTCTGAGCCCAGGAAGCCAGTCAGCAGGAAAGGGGCTGCAGTGTCATTGGACCACATGGTGGGTTTTGCCAGTGCAGGAGGACGTTTTCAGAAGTGATGACCTCTAAATATGCAGTATTCTGTCTTTCTCTCACCATCTCCTTGTAGTGCATCATAACATAATTTTCACCAGAAAATAAACAAATGTTTATTTATCATCTCAGATTTAACTAATTATAAGCATGCATTTAGAGGCCTCTCCCTAGAATAACAAATAACAGTAAAATACAATCATGATAATGGCCATAACAATTTACTATAAAGGATGCAACTTTTACCTTTTAATGCACCTTATGTCTATGCTTCTAGCCTGGACTCCTAATTCCAAATAACTCTCCTCTCATTCTGTTTCATTCTCTTCACTCTTTGATTCTTCCTCATATTATGCCTATTATGGGCCCTTGCTCTATTTCTATCCACTTTGGGTAAGTTCAGATTTTCCTTCTTGAAACTAATGAGATAATAATCTTAAGAATCAATCACTGTGAAAATTATTTATCTATAGAAATAACTCAATCATTATGATAAATACTATTATCAATATTTCTATCTCATATAGACTGTAAATAAGGAGAGAGCTCATGCTAGTATCTGGAGAAAGCTTCACAATGAGTGCAGCCAGTAGAATATTTTAGAAAGATGTTATTGCTCAGTGGACTTGGGACCTTGAAAATTTGGAGTGCCATAAAAGATCTGAGGATAACCAACAGGACAGCCAAATTTTAAAGCAGGTGGGGGAAAAAGTTCACATTGGCAACTCCTACAAGAAGCTTTTTAGAGAATCCAGAGTCCTAGTGTGAAGGTTTCCACAGAAACTCAATCCCTATATGGAGTTATAGATTTTAAAAAATATATTTATCTGAAGGGTAATAGTAATACCAAAGATTGGAGAATGAGTGTTAAACTTTGTGAAGCTAGTGCTAGGATAGGGACTCCCATAAGGAAAAATATGATTGCTGTATTGCTGGTAGAGACCATTGTTTAGACCACCGTATATATTATGATGTCCATGTCCAGAAAAATTAATAATGACCTCATAGAGGACTTTTATTTATGACTTAGTTATAATTCCACCCCTGTTTGCCCGTAACAATAAATCTTGTAGCATGTTTATTACAATAATAAAGAGAATCACAAAGAAAACATTAGTTTTCTCCAAATTCAGTTGAATCTATATGTGTCCAGAATCTCTTAAAATATTACTTTCTATCAAGAACATTTCTACTGATAACTCTATAGTGGAATTCAGGAAAAGTGAAGTGATAATCTTGGCAAAACTTCTATTTCATAAAAACCTATAAAAACAATAATAAATATTATGTTTGAGAATCTGGTGACATCTCTAATAACAGGCAAAGTAGGGTCAGAGATGATTAGAGGAAAGGTAATGGCCTGTGGAAATAGCTGCTACTCCCAGGACACTGTCACTGACAAAAATGTCCATTTGGGCACTGAAATGGCAGAGATTCTATTGATGTGGACATTAAAAATATTGCTAACTAACTTGATACACTGAATTCTAAACTATGTGTGGTTCACCTTGCTGATACATATCTACCTTTACTGGAGAGGTATGTATCATCATAAGTCTGCTTAATCTTCCAACATTATCTTATAAGAGAATGGATAAAGGTCACAACATGTTGTATGAGATAGAGGGAAACCACCTATTTTGACTTAATGTGACCTAGAAACTGGACCAAAGAGAGGAAGCAGAATACTCAAAAGTCCCTTAATTATACTGGTGTTTTCAAAGCCTGAACTACAAGTTTTCAACTTAGGGTTGTTTGGGAAGGACTTAGGTACCAAAACTGTGTAGTAATTCTTTGGGACTAATTATTATAATTAATTAATATATTTGTATTTACCTAAGTAGACTAGTACCCTATTTATTACCTACAGTCCCTAGCATCAGCCGTTACCGGCCTTTAACTGTGGCAAATTTGATGGTACTGGAAACTGTCAACACACTGAAATACGCCAGGAGGAACAGTGCCCAGTTTAAGGAGTCTCCTAATATGTGGTCCATGACATTAGCAACAGTATAAACTTTGGTAGAATTTCTTACCACCATCACAGAAGGCTAGAGGCTCTGTAAGGGGATGCTGACATAACTAGAGTGCACCATTTTCTGATCTCATTCTGAGGATCTCTGGGCTGACCCTTTGAAAGCAGCTAACCCTGAGCTTCTAAGAGTAACATATTTAAATCACTGAGAGAGTCTTCAACTTGTGGTGCTGACTAAGCCTGAGTAACTATTTCGGAAACCGGTAATAAAAATATGAGAAGTTGAAAATGGAAGGTCAAGGAAGCACATTAAGACAATGTTTAAAAATAATGAAAAAAATAGTTTTAGATAATCTGCACACATACTGCACAATCAGTGTCTCCTGATTCCACTTTTTCATCTCGCCTGTTGGGCAAGAATCTGAATTTATTTTTGCAGTTTTTGGCTGGGCCTGGCTGGGTTTGAACCTGCCACCTCCGGCATATGTGGCCAGTGCCCTACTCTTTTGAGCCACAGGTGCTGCCCAAGAATCTGCATTTCTTTAGAAGAAATTAGGAAACATAAATGAACAAATATTTTAAATTCAAATAATGGTGAGAAGCCATTAGATGGAGAAAATGGCAGCAAAATGAAAAGTCTTAGCTTTTAAACAATTGTTCAAATCTTACTTTAAATAGAAGTTAAAATGGGAGAGTATTGTGGAAAGAAACTTTGGGAACCTAGGGAATAAAGTTCACATTGGAATGAAAAAAAATATCTCAAGGGAATAAAGAAGTAAGCAGAAATATAAGAGAATAGCAAAAGTGATCTATATTTATCCCAAAAATGTGAGAGAAAGTAATACACATGTAGTAGTTTAATGATGAAAAATATCAGAATTATCAAATAATGTAAAACTTTTAAAAATGTCCATTGTCTTTGGCAACTTAGTCTTTGGTGATCTTGATAATTTCAATAGAATGGCAGCAATAGATGTCTAAGGATCATGAAATGAAAAGTGATTGAAAACAAGAAAGTGAAGACAATATACTAAAGCACATCTTTAGGTAATGAAATTGAGCCCTAGGTTAAGTAATTTGCCTAAAAGCACATAGCAAACTTTGCAGAAAAGAATTCAAACTCAGCTTTATCTGCCCCAAATTTATGTCCTTCGCTAATATCCATTGAATATAAATGATGGTTCTCCTGTCCATCCAAGTTTGCTTTTTCATATGGTATTCCATTTCTTCAATTCCTATTTAATTGAAAAAAATTTTTTTTCTACTTTTTCACCTGTCAGTCAAGAATTGGTTACATAAGCCAAGTAGAAAAAAAACTCTTAAACATCCTTGATGTATTTGAATCCATGAACTTCCTTACCTGAACCACAGTTTTCTCTGTGATTTCTGAGCTTGATCTGGGGATCAGTAGTTAGCTGTAGCCTCAGTATTTATTCAGTTCCTGACGAGAGAGATGTTTTCTAAAGAAACAACTCCCTAGGGATCATTTTAGCTCATTGCCACATAGGCTATTTGAGAATACTATGCCAATTTTTTTTTTTTCTCCTCAACCTAAGAAAGATCTGAGCCATTGAAGTTGGTCCCCTAGTCCCCATTTCTTCTTTGCATAGAGAGTTCCTATGAGAAGCTGTATCTGTTACATCTAGTGAAGCATACTTATCTGAGTCACTTTCATGTGTTTTAGGGGTCATGGGGTAGAAAGTTCAGCCACTTTTGCTTTCTAAATGTTGGGATTTGAAGAACATCCCCCCTTTGCAAACTATTATGCATTATATTGTCAAAGACTGTAGTATTTTTAAGAATAATGATCTAATCCAACTCTGTAAAATCTTGAGCCACCACCTAACTATTTTATCTCAGCGATTGCCCATCCAACATTGTTCTTTAGTGTTTTCTCTATGGATTGAAAACACTACCTTATGTGGATATATGTACATACACATACACACACACACTCAAACACACACACATATATATTGCATCCTACTATTTACTTTAAATATATGTGTATATTGTATTAACTATAAATATACGTATATATGTGTGTATGCATGTACATACATACATATATAGAGAAAGCTACTTCCTGAAATATCTAATATCTACTTCTTTTGTATTTTTATATTTATTACAAATTAATATGAGAGAACAAATTCTCAGGTTACATTGCTCTCACGTCCAAGGTAAAGTTCATGTTATAGTTGAGCCTTAAACGTAAGGAGTGTATTGATGACCCTCACTTTGTGCACATTAGGTGAGGTTCCACCAATTGCCCTTCCTCCTCCTACCAATCACCTTCCCTCTGCCTTCTCCATTCTTCTGCCTTTCCCCTCCCCCTGCTAGACTATATTTGTGTTTTATGGTTCATGTGGGAATGTAAATGTTTATATATTGGTTTCATACCAGTATTGGATGCATTGGATTTTTTTTTCCATTCTTGAGATACTTTGCTAAGAAGAATGTGTTTCAACTCCATCCAGGTAAACATCAAAAATGTAAAGTTTCCATCTTTTCTCATGGCTGAGTAGTATTCCATGGTATAAATATGCCAGAGTTTGCTAATCCATTCATGGGTTGATGAGTATTTGGGTTGTTTTCATGACCTGGCAATTATGAACTGAGCTTCAATAAACATTCTGATGCAAATGTCTTTGTGGTAAAATGACTTTTGTTCTTCTGGATACATACCTAATAATGGAATTGTGGGATCAAATGGTAGATAAACTTTTAGTTCTTTGAGAAGTCTCCATAAGATCTCTTCTTATCTTCAGAATAAAACTAATCAAGTATAAGCAATCACATTTTTATACTCTCTCTAGATGTGTAGAGGCATAGGTATTAATACACCTAAGACTTCTTTCTTGACAGCTGAGTAACTTCTAGTCTTTTAACTGTTTATGACATAATAATAATTTCTAATCGTGAATCATTTCCAATGACATTTCTCCAAATTGAACATGATGATTCAGGTGCTATCATATTAGTTCTACTCTGAAAATTTCCTTCATTAGATCACGTGCTGATCACTTATTAAGGTACTTAAAGATTGGACAGTTTCTCAACTCTGAACCCCAAATGTTTGTCTTGAGAAAAATGTCAGAATTCAATATTTCTGGTTTTAAAAATTAATAAAAGGCAAATACTACAAAAGATATGTACATCCCAACAATTAGGACCTTGTAAAATATTATTTGTTTACCTTCAGGGGATAAAGACCAAATATTTTCTCATATGTCCAGGTAATACTTTGCCACAATGTGATTTTAGGTCATATGAACAATAAATATGTTTCATAGTTCATTTTGCAGAGCCTTTTAGATTCAGAGTTATAGTTAAAAATTATAGTTTTTTAAATAACTTCATTATAAAATCAATTCACATTGGAATCACAGCAAACAAGGGTTTCTGAAGGATTTTAAATGAGTTTTATTTTCAGTGCTTACCACAAACCTTGATAGATGTCTGGTGGTCAATAAGTATCGGTTGAATGAATGATTGCTGAGCATGTAATCAAGCCACTGGCTTTGTGGCCTAATTATCAACTTTGATCTTTTAATAGTCAAGCAGGCTATCTCCTTTGCTTAAATGGTAATTTTTGTATCTCCAATTTTTAAATCAATCATAGTACAGAGAGAAATAAATGCATAACGTGGCAAGGACAAGAAAATAATTTTGTGTGTCTTTTTTTCTTCTGAGCGTGCTTTGGTTGATAGTGAGTCTCAAGAGAAGATTTTCAGCCTCTATTGTGAAATGTATATTCTCCATCCTGATGTAAAGAATACCTTGATAATCTGTTGTTGTCTAAATTCACTGTCCACCTATTCCTGTGATCTTCTCACACTACTAAAGAGTCAGAGTAATGCTTGGAAAGAAAATGTGAATCCCAACCAAAGAATCTACCCAGATGATACCATAATCAGTACTATACCAGAAATTAAAGAGTCCTTTTTTTTCCTCTTTATGTTGTATCAACTATGTCACCATATAGGAAAAGAACAAAAAGTTCTATTTGCAATCACCAAGTTTAGTCTCACATCTAGGTAAGATTCAATTAGGCCTAATGTTTCAGGGACAAGGCTGACAGGAGAGGATGTTTTAGTGCTCTGAGGACAGGCAGAGGAAGACAATGCTGCCCTCTGGAGACAATGATGAGAGAAGATGTAATAGGTCTAATCTAGGGAGGTTTTGAAGTGTGGAAAGACTAACCAAGTGTTCCTAGATGACATGATACCTGAGAATGTGTAAATATGTATGGAAGAGTTGATAATATAGAGCACTTACACTTTGGGTCCCTGCTAAATAAGAATCTCTGTCAACGAAACACAAACCAAAGGAATTGTATTTTTCTGCAGTCACCTTGATAAAACTCTCCTTCAGGACCAATGGTAACACCTGGAGCTGAGTACTCAACCTCCAAGTCAAATTTTTGGACAACTTCACGAACAAGTCTATCTTCCTAAAATCTGGAAACTGATTGGAAACAACTCTGCTTATCCAACACTGAATGGCTCTGATACACCTCTTCAGAGAGATCTAAACATTGTCATATTCACAGTTCACTACATGCCTCAATAAGTGTATCAATGATGTTGGTCCATTACAGTTTGAATCTCAGACATAAGTTACAAATCATTGCATGAACTGTAACTTGAACTGTAACTTGAAATTCTATGGCTGGTTGCCAGATTCTTTCTTATTAAGTATTACTAAGGTATTAGCATTTCTACTTGAAGGGCCTTAGTCAACTTAGCTAGAATCCCTTCTACCAATATAAAACTGTAAAAGAGGTAGCCTGTCTCAGTATCAAAATGCCTTGTTTCCACCACAGAATAGAAGCCATGATCTATATTATTGTGTTCTTCAACATAAGCTAATCTTTCCTCAGCCCTAAGAATCTCTGCACCAAGGTCAGGAAATTAACATGAGAATGATCTGGGATGGAATTTCCTAATAACAAACTTACAAACATTACTCGCCTCCAGAAGCATTGTGAGGAGTAGAAGGCAACTTTGGGAGGTAATCATATTCTAAGAATTTGGTTTATACTTGATATAGCCTAAGCATTGCACTCTGGAGTACAACGATCCCCTTATGAAATTTGTGGTTGAAAAACCCAGTTTCACAATTAAACCAGTCTAAAACAAAGTCTTATTATCATGAACACATAGAAAAAATTTCCCTACACATAATTTTAATGATTTACATAGATTAGATTTCATTTCTCTATATATTTTTCTTTCTTCCCAATATAGAGCTTTATATAGAGAAAACTAGAGTAAATATTTGTTGTAAAGAAATCACCAGTTCTAATAGTTTCTTCCCTGGTAATGTACATGTAAAATGTGGATTCCTTGTATTTTTATTTATGGAATGATTGCATTCTCTTTTTTCTATCTTTCCTTGTCACATCATCTCTTGTCAAATGAAAAATTTACTTAATCTGAACAGAAAAGTTTTTTGCTCAGGGAAACTTACCTAGTTTTCTCCTTCAAAGGATCACTTTGGGCATCAGAATATTCACCCTGACAGAAGGTGGAGAGACAGGTAAAATGTGGGTATGTCAAAGGGGAGACATCAGTAATTTACTAAATATTTTTAAAACTATCTGTGAAGGATTTAAGACTTTATTAGAAAAACATGAAATGCAGATCAGGGATTCAAAGAGTCTCTAAGCTCAGATTAGATAAGTATTTGAAAGGACATCTGATTTCAAACTGATTTAAAAATAATTAAGTACGCATTTCTCTGAAGAAAATAGACAAGTGACTAATAAGCACATTAAAAGATGCTGAACATCATTATTCATTAAAGTCAAACAACTCAAAACCATAATGAAGTACCACTTTACACTCTTACATCTACTAAAATGGCTGTTATCAAAATACCAGAGAATAACAAGTATGGATGAGTATGTGGAGAAACTCAATCCCCTGTACATTGCTTCTGGGAATGTAAAATGGTGCAACAAGGGTAAAAAATACTAGTTTCCTCAAAAGTTAAACATAAACTTATTTTACGATTCAGTAATTCCATTCATAAATATATGTTCAGGAGAATTCAAAAAAGAGACTTAATTGGATACTCTTATGATGATGTTTATTGCAGCATTATTTACAGTAGCTAAAAGATAGAAATAGCCCAAGGGCTGAACATATAAACAAAATGTATTGCACATTGATATACAACAGAATATTATTCATCCATAAAATGTAGTTCTGATATGTTACAGCATAGATAAACCTTATGAACGATACTGAGTAAACAAGCTAGACATAAAAGGAAATTTCATGATTCCACTTTTATGAATTACATAGAATAGGAAAATTCATTGAGTGAAAAAGTAAACTAAAAGTTACCAGGGATGGAATGGAGAGTAATTGATAATGAATACAGAGCTTTTGTTTGGTATAATGAAAAATATTAGAAATAAATAGTTGTCATGATTGTACAACATTGTAAGTTTTATAAATACCACAGAATTGTATAGGTAAGGTTAAAGTGTCAAATTGTATTATATATACATATGCATATGTTAACATAATAAAAAATTAATAAATGCATTCTACTTCATTACATTTAACATGAAAGTTAAAATGAAAAGGTTGAGATCAGTAATTATTTCTAGGTGATATACTGAAGTATTTACTCCATGTATACAGATGTCTACATAGGCACATATTCGTATAATTACACATATTCATTCTACTAAAAAGCCTCTTATATCTTAAAGATTATTTAATTTGTTTTTATAAATTTGAAAGAATGGTTCATTCAACAAGTTTATTTGAAGGAATCAAAAAGTATTTTTCAATTTCATATGTTCCTTCTCAAAGATCTATTAGTGGAAATTGGTGAGGATATGCCCTAAAGCTATGGTAACTTACTTAAACCCTTGTGAGAGAATTTCATTGTCCAATATGTTACTGTTATTTGTATTTCCAGTTTAGTTCTTCATCTCATCTTCATATTTATGTTTGTATCAGATCTTCTGTCTTTAGTCCACTATGCTATACTGGAATTTATGTTTTATCTCATATTTCGTAATATTTTTCAGACTGCTGACTTAGAATTGGCTTGTCTTCAGTGAAAGTAATTCAGAAACAACCCTGATTTATCATGCCTTCTCTTTGGATGGGAATCCCAATTCCCATATATTCTCTGATTTTCTTTTGTTGTCATCAACTTGAGTTGGTTTCTGTTGTTCTATATCCCCAAATTTTTAGCACGTTCTGACAAATCCCTTTACTATGACTGTCAGGATTGGGTAAAATGAAACATATACTGAACATGATTTCAGTTAACTACTTTTTAATTAACACACTAATGTTTTGTGTGCAATATTTGCTTTAGTAGTTACTTTATTCATTCACAATTTCATCATTTGTGCTCATTTTTAAAGTCCCACAATTTAAAAAAAAAATGCAGAAGAACCTCTATGAATTGACCACTCAAGAGACTATAACAAACTGGTCAACATATAGAGGTAGTCACCATAAGAAACTAGGCCTACTGTACTAATACATACGTGGGGTGCATGTCTAGTCTATGGAATTGGGACAATGTAGGGAGTGGTCAACTATGGAGGTTCTACTGAGTTATCATTCTTCCTATTCATAGATTAATATATAACCAATAATTGCTTTTTCATTGGTACTACCTGTATTTAAATAAAATAAATCAGATACATAAGATTATCTCTGCTCCCTCCCAATACACTCTTCCTTCTATTTTATAAACAACCTGTTAATCTTCATAAATCTAGATTCTAAATATTGGTTATATTTATTACCTTCTATCTTTAATTATCTTTCTATCTAACTTGACTTACTATCATCACCCCTGAGGTCTCTACACATGTTGCTTTATCTGAAAATACTTTTGCCTACATCCACCGGGTGGTTTCTAAACCATCTTAAGATTTTGGCTGAAGGGACAATTTCTCAGGGAATCTAACTCTTATTTAAGCCATAATGTAACCTCTTTTTGAGATCCATGGTTTTGAAGCTGTTCCTTCTTTATGCTTTACAATTCATCAGAGGATTTATTTTAAGTTGAATTTATTTTATTTTTTGACTTGCCATTTATTTGAAAACTCCGAGAAGAAAAATTTTCATGTGCCTGCTTCTGTTATGTCATTTTTGCTTAGCAAAATATTTGTCCCATGGTAATGACTTAAAAAAAATCAGCCAAAAGAATGACTGAATTTTGGTTCTAGTTCTATAAGAATAAACACACACAGAATGATTTAAAGTCCTTATGCTTCTTCCAACAGATGCATATTTTAATATAAGATATACAAAATAAATTATGTAAAAGTACAAAAAATGCAAATAAACCTGATATAAGGAAGGGCTTTGTCAATGTGGCCCTGATATCTCACAAGAGAAAATAATAATAAAATAATTTACATATGAAATTTTTAATGATTTATATGTAAACAAACTGAAAATTACTTTGTAAAATAAAAACTGAATATACAAAAACTACAATGTAAAATCAAATTTCATCTCCTAGATATATAAGAAGTATTTCTAAGTGTTTCTACTCAGCTTTTAGAGAGAACACAGGATAAAAGGAAACCAACACCTGAAATGAACTACTGGCAAATTTATGAATTCGTGGAGACTAATGTAAAATTTTATAGAAGCCATTGTATCATTTGGGATATAAAAAGTTCCTTCAAATGGAGTTGTTTTGAAATATAGTAGAATTCCATGGCCCTCACTCCACATTCTATAAGTCATGTTTATAGAATGGCCGAAAAATAGATCTACAATTGCACATTTTTCTCAACATAGTTTGTGGTTGAACTAGGCTGCCTACTTCACTTTGCCTCTTCTGAAATGGTACTTTTGCTTCTTATGGGCATTGGATTAGATTTGCCTTCGTTTTTCCTGCTTTTTAGTCTATGACTTTATGCCTTCTATCTACAAACTCAATTGAATCCCAATTTCCTAATATCTCTTGATCGAGAGAATGATGGATACATAAATAGAAAACTAGATAGATATCTCTCCATATACATCTTTATGTATCTCAATATGAATAGATCTATACTTATCTTTGGTTTATAAATCAAATGATAGATATATTTATTGCATTTCTGTTGAACTTAGCTTGCAGTTTCATGTAATAATTAAAGTCTGTCTAACACAGATAAAAGAGATATTGTATATAAAGCTCAGGTATCTTCCACTTAGGCAAAATGCCCAGAAACTTCAAAGATCTTAAATCCTGAAATAATGGCTCAAGCCCTACTGTGCCCAGAAAATAGACGAACGATGCTTTTCTGAATCTGCTTGGTCTTGATACTGTATATAATGGGGTTCATGAATGGAGGAAATAGAAAATAAACATAGCTCATTGTAATATGAACCACATGTGGGGCATGTTTCCCAAACCTGTGGATGAAAGTCAGGCCAATCACAGTGATGTAAAACACCAGGACACAGCTAATATGGGAAACACAAGTGTTGAGAGCTTTAGCTTGCTCCTCTCCAGAGGCAATGCCCATAACTGTCTTAAGGATTAAGATATAAGAAAAGACAATGATCAGAGCATCAAGGAAGAAAGTCAAAGCAACCAGAATAACTGGGTATAAGCGATTAAATGTAATATCAGCACAGGCAAGTTTCATGACATCTTGGTGGAGGCAAAAGGCGTGGGAAAGAACGTGGGACCGACAGTATGGGAACCAATAGAGTGCCAGGATTGGAGGCACAAGGGATAAAAAGCCTCTCAACAGTACCCCCAGTCCTATCTTTATCACCCTGGAATTGGTAAGGATAGAGTTATACCTCAGAGGAATGCGGATGGCAATAAAACGGTCATAGGCCATGGCAAGCAAGATACCGGATTCCACAATTGAAAGAGAGTGGATGATATAGGCCTGCGAGAAGCAGGCCCCGTGGCTCATCTCCCGGTGATTCAACCATAAGACACCCATTACCGTAGGCATTGTGGTCAGCGTCACTGTGAGGTCTGTGCCTGCCAGCATGGCAAGGAAGTAGTACATGGGTCCATGAAGGCTGTGGTCATCCTTGATGAGGTAGAGCAGGGTGCCATTGCCAAGAAACACAGAGACATACACTGCAAAGAAGGGGATGGAGATCCAGTGATGAATGGCCTCCAGGCCTGGGAAGCCAGTCAGCAAAAAGGGGGCCCCACTAATATTGGGCCACATAGTATGTCCACAGGGAAAGAGCAGATGCATGAAAAGTATTAATCCCCAAACTCAACTTTTTCAGAGTGTACTAAATCTTTGTGAGAATATATATCAATATTTCTATTTAGGAATAATTGATTGATAAATGCATGATTATGGAACTATTATATTTCAAAAGAGCAACAGAGATTTATAGACTATTCCAGAGATGAGAAATAAAGATCTTCTTTATGTTATAAATAGTATTAGGTTAATAAAATTTTTCATTTATAAAATCACATTAGATAAGAAATAATTCTCATTGTTGATTGCATGCTGTACAATTTTTTATCAAAATAGTCTCAGAAAAGATGGCAAATATACACAATTGAATAATAATTTTGCTTAGTTAGACCAATACTTAGTTTGCAAATTTTAATATATTTAAACTTCATTTTAATTTTATATTTCACAAGCATAATAGAAATGTCATGTTTTATTGGAAAACTTTTCTAAGTTTAGTTTTAAAATTGAATGATATCATTTTATGGAACTTCAGCAAAAGCCATGTAACCTCTATGGAGAAAAATGGATAAAGGCAGGCTATGTCACATTTAGTCTAAAAAAAATTCTTGGTTTTCCTGAAGCCCATCAACGGGTTCTGCCAAAGAAACTTGAAACCTGCCTTAACATATTTGTTCACATAAAAACAAAAACTATGCGATAGGTGGGGGTTATCCAAGTTGGAAGGGATATGTTCCACTACAAATATTTCTGGAACATCTTTCTGTCTTCTTTCGACTGTTTCTAGCATCAGAGGAAGGAGGAATCATTCCAAATTTCTCTTCCTGGCACTCACCCACTCATGATTTTGCTGCTGGAATAGGGAGCTGTTCCTGCCATATCTGGGGACTCACACAACATACTTCCTTCTCAAAGACTGTTCAGGAAGCCAGGTTAGAGGGTTTATATATGTGGAAAGCACCTTTGCAGAGTATCATCTTTCCTGATACTCAGGAGACTGCTTGATCCCTCTTCCCTCTCTCTTGTCTGGGAGGAGCAGGGCAACTCAGCCAATGTCATCAGGCTATTCAGGTGTCTCCTCAAGTATGGGTGAGGAAAAATGGAAACTCAGAGGTGTGGAAACCTCAGGGCTTACTTATATAATTCTCCAGAATTCTATACACTAGTATATGATAAGACACATAAGTCTTTCTTGGTGACTATCACAAGGGTCAAAAGGATATCACTTATACCCAGAGTGACATGAAACTATTTGTAGTAGATTTACGAATTCTAATTACATTTTGTGTTTTCTATTTCTATGGGAAAATCAGTTCTGATTTACAGGGACATCAATGCACTTACTAAGAGCCATGTGAATAAATGCCATCAAATATTTATTTTTAAATCACTTTGTTTATATTTGGGGTACTCCTCATTTTATGCCAGATTCAGAGTGATGAGCATGTTCCTTTCTACTATCAGAACTGAAAAATCTAGTGAGTACAAGAAAGAAAATATTGATCATGAATTGCATGGGATAATTATCACAGCATGAACATTAGTATTTTTAGTACATTATGAAAAAGGCATCAGATATATCTCTGAGGTCAGGAAAAATTTCATAGAAAGATACTATTTAAGTTATCTTTTTGCTCAGAGAGGAGTCAGGGCTTTAGTTTTTCATTGTCTTTTCCGTTGTGTCTGATTCTAATTGTCTAGATCCACAATTAACTTCCAAATCTGCATTTAGATAAAAGGTAAATATATCCTTATTGGATTTACTTGATCTTGATGGTATAATCAGGGGTCCTCAAACTTTTTAAACAGGGGGCCAGCTTACTGTCCCTCAGACCATTTGGAGGGCTGGACTATAGTTTAAAAGGACAGGCAGTGGCTAAGCAGGACAGGCAGCTATGGCAAAAACACCCAGCAGGCTGGATAAATGTCCTCGGCAGGCCACATGTGGCCTGTTGGCCATAGTTTGAGGATGCCTGGTAGATGATAGGATTCATTAAAGAAGAAAGGGGAAGTAGACATCACTCAAGACAGTGTAAAACGCCTCTGACATATACTTCCCAAACCTGTTGCTGACTTTCAAACCAATCACCATGCCATAGAAGTGGAGGACACAACCAATGTGGGAGATACAGATATTGAGGGCCTTGGCTCTCTCTTCACCAGAGGCAGCGTCCATGACAGTCTTCAGAATTAGGATATAATAGAAGATGATCAGAGAGTCTAAGAAGACTCTGTAAATTATAATTACAGAGTAAAGTATGTTGAAAGATATCATCCAAGGTAAGTTCCAAAACTTCTTGGTACAGTCAAATACATTGACTAGAACAAGAAAGTGGTAATATGAAAATGAGAAATATACCCAAGATTGCAGGCATGGGGGATAGAAAACCCCTCAGAGAAATTCCCACTCCACTGCTAACCTTACCACTTGAGTAATGCAAAGAAGGGAAGCATATTTCCAAGAATTGCGATTGGTAATGAAACAAACATAGGCCCTTAGAAGAGTTGCCTACATGGTTGACCTCCTTGTTATTCACCCACAAGACGCCCATCACTGTGGGCATATGGTCAATGTCACCAGGATGTCTATGCCTACCAGCATGGCAAGGAAATAGTACATGGCTGATTAAAGACTTTGTTTATCCTTGAGGCAGAGGAACACCACATTGCCAAGATGCACAAAGACATAGACTACAAAAAAGGAGTTGGAGATCCAGCGACAAGAAACAAGCCAGCAAAAAGGAGGTCTCACTAACAAGAAGCCACACTGTCCACAGGTGGAGAGCAGCTGTCTTGACACATTGAAACCAGGAACCCCAGTATTTCTGTGGTAACATATCACAGCAGCCTTATCACAATTTTCCTACTTGAGGAAAATGAATTGGTGTGATAAATTCAACTCTGCCATGCTATTTTCCTGCAGAAGATGAGTAGGCATGGGCAGGCTGGACTAGAGGTGAAGAATGGCTATCTTCCCTAGTGAGAGAAAAATATTAAGTTAATGATGCTATGTTTCTAAAATTGAAAGAAAAGTTGTAATTAATCTTTCCTAAAAGATTAGGTCCACCTGTTATGTTAGTACTTAGAAATTATTTGCAGCATTGATAACAAAAGAAAACAACATGTTACCGCTAGGGTCTCACAGAAAAGTGGTGTCACAGAGAATAAGACCCACAACTGAAATTGTATGGAAATAAAGGGGACCACCACTCTCTATGGTGTGTGGCAAGCTTCTTTATTTTCTCCTGGCTTAAATAGCTAGCTCTGCACATATGCACTGTTAATCAATACATCAATGACTTCGTTGATATTCATTACAATCCATAATCCATCTCATGACTAAACATCTTGTGACTATCTCATGACCAGATCCTCCCTGGCCCAGAGCCTAGCAATCTACAGATTAATTGATACTAAATCCTCTTAAAGATCTAACTTAATCCTCCTAAAAATACGTGACTTAATGGAGAACATGTTGTTAGCCATTACTTCTTTGTTCTTATCTGATAAAGCCTGAGGCTCTGGGGGAGAAAGATAGATTGAATACCTACCTGCCCTACTGGCCTCACTGTCTGGAAGCAGTTACTTTAATCTCTAAGCAGGGCATAATCAGGAAATTCCTAAGACATACAGAAACTTGTTTGCAAGCCTCCGCTCCCATTAGGCCTTAAGTCAGGGGGGTTTTATACCCACAATCAACCAGGCCAACCTTAGGTCAGGTGGTTTTCATGCCCACATCCAACCCAGTCATATGGATTCTGCCTCAGTTTCTCACAAGTATGCCTGCACAAAGTTTTTTCAGTGCTCTCTCTCAAACAGCTTTTTTGGCCAGAGGCATATAGACCTTTTGCCTATAACATACATAAATGCAAATGGAAATAATTGATTATTTCTTGCTATGATTGCTGACTTTTCAGACATATTAAATTTTAATTTTATATTTCAAAATTATTATATAAATCTCTCTCCATTAATAAAACTTTTATTTGCCACCTTCTGAAATGAATTCCATTGTTTTATGGCATGTCACATGCATGCTCATCACTTCCAGTTAATTACTTGTCACTGCAACAGTTACCCTTTTCCTTCAGTGTGACTCCCACAGTTGTGGGCCACAGACAAGCCATGGCAAACACACATGGAAACTTTACTCTCTCTAAACTCTTTAGTCAAAATTTACATTATATTAGGATCTCAAGGTGATTCAAGTGTACACCAATATCTGAGAAGCAATGCTCTAAGCATTTCATATCTAGCAGCTCTATGGAGATAGAAATACTTTGCTACCTCCACCTGGTTAATTCCCTCACTAATTTCCTCAAAACCTTCTCATATAATTTTGTTATTGCTCTCCCAATGTTTACTACTTCATTTTCTGTCTTTTATTCTTTCCAAAATCACTGACATAATTAAATGCTCAAATTCTTTCTCTACTTCACAGAGTCTCAATTTGTTACCCTTGGTAGAATGCCCTGGTGTTATAGCTCACAGCGACCTCAAACTCCTAGGCTTACGCTGTCTCTTGCCTCAGCCTCCCAAGTAGCTGGGACTACAGGCACATGCCACAGTGCCCAGCTATTTTTAACAGGAATTTAATGAGGGAATTACCCAGTTGGAGGTTGCAAAATGTTTCTATCTCCATAGATGTGCTAGTTATGAAATGCTTAGAGCCCCCTCTACCTCTTCCTATCTCTAAATACTTGACCTTCAACACTGCTTTGTAGCTCTGTGACTGGGAGCATTCTCATCTTTCCACAGCCTGAAGATACCAGTCATCTCCAGTATTTCCACTTTATTGGGCTCAACAATATGAAAAAAATGAATCATATCATCTCCTCTTATATAGTCTTATTTTGCTACAAATATGGAAGCCTGAAGTCAAGACTACAGCTTTGAGAAGTCTCCTTTATAAGATGGCCACAGTATCATAAATGAGTCAGAAGTAGTACAAATCACAGAGAATTTAACCATCATAGGAGAAGAAAGCTCTGATTCTACATCTATAAAAGCTTGATGCTCATTGAGATTGAAATCACCAACATTGCAAGTCTCTGAACACATTGAAATGATGTAGAGGACCATAATTATTTCACAAATATCATTCTATTTCTGAAAGCTGTTTCATGCTTAAAAAATACATAAGGGAGAACAATCATTACTGGATGAATGTTAGTAGGCTGTGGGGAATGCATAAAATATATCTCTGGGAACAGAGAAAATTTCAGCGTGGAAATGCCACTTAGATTGAGCATTGAATAATGAAAATAGTTATGAATATCATAGTTTTTGGTAGGGTAGGGCACTATTTCCATACCTGGAAAGAAACACAAATAAATAAATTTTAAAAATGTGCACTGGTCATGGGACAGGGTAAAATATGATGAATTTAGACCAAAGTAATTTATACTGAACCTGTACTAAAAAACTCATAGCATTGTTAAAGTAAGACATGCAAAAAAAGCTTGATAGAAAAATCAGTGGCAGCAGGTTGTGATCTCAGGGAGTCTTACAAACCTTATGAAAACTTTTGAAATAAATCCAGTCAATGAATATAGAATAAGGAATAGTGTGGATTCTTATGATCAGGTAATTTCTATCCAAGGTCACCATGTCTACAGCATGAGCTGTGAACACATTGGAAAGGGACAGGATATACTGTATAAAAACAATATCGGAATAGAGCAAAACACATGGACAATTGTGTTGGTGTGGTTGTGATTAGGTATTGTCAGTAGCGTTGGATAGAAGAGGACAGAAGAGAGATTCTATGACTTAGAAAGAATGGAGTGGAGTGATTAATTGAATGTGATAGATTAAGGAGAATGAATCATGAGAAATGACATCCACATTCTGAATTTAGCTGAATGGAGATTAGTTCCACACACTTCCGTGGTGATCAAAGGAAGAGAATGAGTTTGTTGACCAATCCCAGTTATTTATTAATGGAAGCTTTTGCATTAATTATTCATTTACACTTTGGACTTGGAGAAAAAAAGAAAAGAATTGCTTTTGACATTATGTGTCTATAAACATTCAAATAGACATGTCTCTTTTCCTGTATGTCTTGAGTTTAGAGAATAAATACAAGAGGTGACAAATCTAAATAATTAGATTTAGCTGGTTGTGGGGCCATAAACCTGTAGTCTCAGTGTTTTGGGAAACTGGAGCTGAAGGAGTGCTTAAATCCAGGAAGTCCACAACAGCCTGGACACCATACCAAGAGCCCATACCTACCACATACAAAAAATAAATAACACTAATCAGATTAAATTAGAAAATTTACTTCCAGTGACTAGAATTAATTATATAAACATGAGTTTTGGCCCAGACTGGGTGTGAAATCTAACTCTCCTTACAGTTTCTGTGTCTTTATACACTCAACACCTTAGCTTCCTCACCTGCAAAATGGAGACAATGGTTGTTGAAAGGACTGTCATAAGGATTAAATAATCATGCTGAGGAATAATGATATACATCAATGAATTAATTTATCTGAGTGTTTAGCAAAGACTTGGCAATATTAGGAGTTTATGTAAAGGTAATTTTATTTTTTGTTCTATTCTGAAAGAGTAAAAAGCCTAGATGGACTGAAAGTGAAGGAAAGACGTATAACACGATGGCAAGAGAGTTTCAGAAAACTCAGACATAGACCCAAAGATGAAGGTAAAGTAAGATAGATAGTAATAGGTAATGGAACAGCTAAAGTACTAGAGGTCTTGATTTCAGGAAATTGTTATATTGCAAATGATCAAGGGAAATAGCTGGAAGAATTACAATCATTTTCAAAAGCTATATCTTTTAATAAGATTCTAATTAACTGTACATGTCATCACATGACAGAATCATAACAACTAGTAACTGCCCATCTGCTGATTATTCTTCCCCTGAACTATATGAAAGGTGGCTTTTTTTCAAACATTCAGTACTTAATTTCTCTTAATGTTGATGATATTAATAGAAATGAGTATGCATATCTTAATATATTATACTGTCTCAAATCTTCAGCAAAAAACTCTTACGATTTGCCTTTTGTTATTCCTAATTCAGAGAGATAACTTAGGGTCAGAGATTAAGTGATTCATTCAAGCTGACAAAGGTTTACGTGAAGAAGGTGGGAGTAAACTTGCTATGTTATTAAAGATCACAATCTTTCTGCCATAATGTGCAATCTCTTTTTAAAAATAAAGTTTCTATGTTCATTTTTAAAATTTCAGAATATTATGGAATACACACATTTTGGTCATGTAGTTTGCTTTTGCTTATTTAAAGTAAAAGTTATAAGGGTGTCCTTCACGACTGGGTGAATTTTTTTGGTGGGGTGTTAATTTTTATTTCAAAAGCTTGGATAGCTTCAATATCCAGGTCATGGCAAAATCAAGACACGTGTAAAATACCTTACAATGCATTAGATTCCCCAAAGTACCAAAGAGTACTGTAAAATTAACATTTCCAGGAAATGTGTGACACAAAAAATATAAAATTAAAAGGTGAGAAAAAGGTGATACCGCTTTCCTAAGATACAGTTTACTCTTTACAACCAGGGTTCACAGGTCCAGGCTGCAGAGCAGCGGTGGGAACCAGACCCTCCAATCTGGTTGTGGGTAACCTGGTTATAAAATCAGCCCATAATGCCGCTCTGGCCTCTGAGACACCACACGCTGCCTAAAACAACTAGAGTTCTGGAAATAGTAAACAGGAGAGTTATTTCCGGGGGGGGGGGGTGGATTTTAAATAAGATGCACATGGGTCAGGCCATAGAAAGTTTGTCAAGTTAAATTTGCTGCATAATTGTTTGTGTTCACTCCATAGCCAAACAAAGCCTGTGCAGTCAGTCAGTCGCTCACTTCTGCCGCTGCCTCAGTATGGCTTGTAATTATTCTGATGGCCACCAGGTCGCTGGCTCTTGCACTAGTTTGTACTGCCCTGACTGTAGTCATAGCTGGGGCCATAGCTGTGATAGCCATAGGGCAAGTAGTCGTAGCTGCCATAGCCAAGCCTGTAGCCCCGCTGATGGCTGTAGCCCTAGTTCCAGTAATTGTCAGTTGTCGTCGCCCTGATTCCAACTCTGCCTCTGACCTCCACCAAAACCACCAACACCGTCGCTGCTGCCTTGCTTCCTCCAGTTGCGGTTTCCACAGCCCCCAGAGCCACACTGCCGCTGCTGATAGACCTCTTTGGGCTATGCCACCTTGATTTCACACTTGCTTCCACTTACAGTATGGAATTTTTTTTCCAGAACTTTCTTCACAGTTTCTTCTTTTTTAAGGGTGATAAATTCAAAACCTCCTCTCTTGTTCAACTTTGGCTCCATTGGAAGCTCAAGGACTTTGATCTCCCCAAAGTCTCCGAAGTACTCCCTGATCTTTTCCTCAGTAGCTGCAGGATTCAGACCCCTCACAAAGATTTTCTTTACCAGGCCCTTTTTTCATAGCCATTGCCTTTTTAGGATCAATGACACGGCCATCCAGCCTGTGCTCCTTCTGGTCTAGGACCTTCTCCACACTGGCTGCATCTTTGAAGAGGATAAACTCAAACTCTCTTGACCGTCCAGCGTTGGGATCCATTTTTATTGTACAGTCAACGACCTCTCCAAATTTAGTAAAATAGTCTTTTAAATCTTTTGTACTGGTATCCCAACTCAGGCCACCGACATTTTCTCCACATCTTCCTAGTTCTTGCTGGCGTTGATCTGGTCAACCTTGGCGCCGTTCTGATTCCCGCTTGGGGGCGCTGCGGTTCCACCTGCGGCCCCCGTGCCGGCTCCTGCAGGCGACTCGCTGTCGGAGGTAGCCTCATGTCCCTTCTCGATGGCGCCCGTCGTTTCCAAGGGCTGTTCCTCACTCGCTTGCGACATGGTAGGCTGAGGCGCTGTGACTCCTCACCGCCGATGACGACGCTGGGCCCGCTCGTCCCCACCCGCCGGGGAAGTCGCCGCGCAGGCTCGGCTGCGCTCAGGCTCGCGCTGCTGGGGCCTCGCCTCAGTCCGCTGACGGGGCAGCTCCACAGCGCTGCCGCCTCCTCTGTGGCTTCCGAACAGAACCCACTGACTCAAAGCCCAGCTCCGGCCCGCGCGGTGCCACCGCCTTACCACTGGGTGAATTATGGTGTGAGTCTACCCGTCTTCTCCTCCTTCTTCCCTCCTCCCACCTCCTACCCACTAGAATTCTGTTAAGTTGTTGTTGTTGTTTAGAGACAGTTTCACTTTATTGCCCTCGGTAGAGTGTCCAGGCATCGCAGCTCACCACAACCTCCACCTCGTGGGCTTAGGCCAAGAAGTAAATTTTGGCAAATTCTCTTGCCTCAGCCTCCTGAGTAGCTGTGACTAGTCACCTGCCACAACACTCATCTATTTTTTTGTTGTTTTTGTTGTTATTGCAGTTTGGCCGAGTCTGAGTTCGAACCCACCACCCTCGGTATATGGGTCCAGCACCCTACTCATTGAGGCTTCTGTTAAGTTTTGCTTCCATATGTGTACATAGGAATTGATCAACTAGATCCAGCTTGGTATTGAGTACACAGGATATTTCTTTTTCCATTCCTGTGAAACTTCACTTAGGAGAAAGGTCTCAAGTTCCATTCTGATCCTTATAAAAGATACTAGGTCACCACATTTTTAAGGCTGAGTAAGGACTTCATGGGCAATTGGCACAGTTTAATAATCCATTCATATGTTGATGAGCACTCAGGTTGTTTCCACATTGTTGTGATTGTGAATTGTGTTGCTATCATCATTTGAGTGCAAGTGTCTTTTTTTATAAAATGCTTTTTCCCCCCCTTTGGGTACATACCTAGCAGTGGGATTCCTGGATTGAATGGTAGATCTACTTTAGTTCTTTGAGGTATCCCCATACTACTTCATTTGGAAAAGAGGAAAGAAAAATCATGATGATAGAGAGTCCTCTAACCCAGGCTCTATCTGGGGTCTCCAATCCCAGGCTGTGGACTGGTGTCAGTCAATGGCCTGTTAGAAATCAGGCCACAGAGCAAGAAGTGAGCAGCCAAAGAGCAAGGGAAGCTTCCTTTGTATTTACAGCCACTCCTCATGACTCACATCATTGCCTGAGCTCTGCCCCCTGTCAGAGAAGCAGCAGCATTAGATTGTCATATGAACAGGAGCCCTACTGTAAACTGCACATGGGAGGGATCTTGGTGTTCTTTTTTGAGAATGTGGTGCCTGATGATCTGAGGTGGAGATGTAATGTGCTTGAGTCAGTCCGAAACCATCCCTTACCCAGTTATGTAGAAAATTGTCTTTCAGGAAGTCTTGTGCCAAAAATGTTGAGGGAAGCTGTACTAGGGGATATTCAAAGGGCATTAAGATAGGTGATTTAAAAATAAACTTAAAATATTCATTTCTCAGGCAGCACCTGTGGCCCAGGGTGCAGGGTGCTGACCCCATATACCGACGTGGGTTCCAACCCAGCCCTGGCCGAACTGCCACAAAAAAATAGATGGGTCTTGTAGTGGGCGCCTGTAGTCCCAGCTACCTGAGAGGCTGAGGCAAGGGAATCTCCTAAGCCCAGGAGTTGGAGGTTGCTGTGAGCTGTGTGATGCCATGGCACTCTACCAAGGGTGATAAAGTGAAACTCTGTCTCTACACACACACACACACACACAAAATACTCATTTCTCATCATTAACTTTATATTAATAGTAATTAAAGATTTAACATCAGAATTTATTTGGTTGAAAAATATTTTTCTTTGCTCTGTGAGTGTACATTGGCTGTGACCACACATAAACACACACGCAAATGTGAACACCAATGCAAAAAAGATTCTTAGAGAATATTTTCTGTTCTTAGATTTTTATGGAAATGGATGATTCTTAGGGAAATTTGGAGAAATTATATATAGACGTTTTCAGTTCTATGTGGTCCTATTCAGAGATCTGTAATCAGGCTTCTCTGATTCTCCGAAGGTATACTGTAACTTTGTGGTAACATAATTGAGCGCTTGTGAAAGAAGCTGTTTTCTGTAGTATCACTGCTCTTTTCTCAAAGAGGAATCCAGGCATTGCTTTTATACTATGTCTTCATCTTTGTTTCTGGACTGATTCTCCAGATACAGGATTAACTACCAAATCTATGTTTAGAGAAAAGGCGGACAAGGCCATGTTGGATTTGCTTGGTCTTGATGCTATAGATGATGGGATTCATTAAAGGAGGAAAGAGAAAGTAGACATAGCTCATGATAATGTGCACCACTTTTGGAACATTCCTCCCAAATCTGTGGATGAATGTCAGACCGATGACTGTGACATAGAAGATGAGCACACAACTAAGACGGGAGATACAGGTGTTGAGTGCCTTGGCCCTCTCTTCACCAGAGGCAATGCCTATCACAGTCTTGAGTATTAGGATATTGGAGAAAATGATAATAAGGGAGTCTAAGAAGTTTATGAGGCAAATTAGTATTACAGGGTAAATTCTATTGAAAGTTATATCAGCACAGGCTAGCTTCATGACTTCTTGGTGAAGGCAGAAAGCATGGGAAAGAACATGAGAGTGGCAATACGAAAATGAAAAAAGACGTACAATTAAAGGCGTGATGGATACAAAACCCCTCAAAAAAATCCCCACTCCTAACTTTACCACTTGAGTATTGCTGAGAATAGATGCATACCTCAAAGGATTGCGGATGGCAATGAAGCAATCATACGCCATGGCAAGGAGGATACCTGATTCTACAACAGAAAGGGAGTGAATAAAGTAGGCTTGCAAGAAGCAGCCTGCATGGCTAATTTCCCTATGATTCACCCACAAGACGCCCATCACTGTGGGCATAGTGGTCAATGTCACCATGATGTCTGTGCCTGCCAGCATGGCAAGGAAATAGTACATGGGTTTGTGAAGACTTTGGTCATCCTTGATGAGATAGAGGAGTGATCCATTGCCCAGAAGAACAGAGACATAGACTGCATAGAAGGAGAAGGAGATCCAATGATGAGCTACCTGCAGCCCTGGGAAACCAGTCAACAAAAAAGGGGCCTCACTGATATTGGGCCACATAGTGTTTTCCAAAGGTAGAGAACAGTTTTCTTGAAACCTTGAAAACAGGAACGTGGATGTGTCTTGGTAATAGATGACAGTAAGTGCAATCAAAATCTTCAAACTTGGGAATAATTTCTAGGTGTGGTAAACATGAGTCTGCACCTATTTTCATACAGAAGTAGGCAGGCTGTATGAGAAATGAGAAATGATGATCATCCCCTAATTAGAGAAAAATACTAAGTTAATGGTTAACATTTTACCCAATTAAAGAAATTTTTTCATGAATATTTCTAATACATAAAGCCCAACTGTTACGTGGTACTTAAAATATCTACAACAATGGTCAAAACACAAACAAAGTAAAATATAGCATATGAATATTGCTAACAATCCTTTTTAACTGCTTTTCTTCTTGTAATTGCTAACTACTTGGAGATAAGGAATTTGAATTTATTTTTATCTTCCACAATCATGTTGAAGACATGTTTTTACAATTTAATAAAACTTTTATTCTTTGTAATATAATATTACACTTTTTTATTTCAAAACATTGTTGTTGTACAAATGTACTTGGTTACAACAATCACTTTTGTAATGCTTGAGTCAGGACTAGAGATGTGCCCATCACACAAATAGTGTTCATTGTACCCATTAGGTAGGTTTTCATTCAACCCCTCCTAACCTTCCTCCCTGCTTGATTTATACTGAGTTGTACTTCCTTTCTGAAATTGAATATCATTGTGTTATGAAGAAAAACATGCATCCCCATCACTTCCAATAAATTCCTTTGTCATTCCATCAGTTAGAACTTTACTTGAACTTGGCTGAAAAAAGTGGGGGCTACACCAGCCACAGGTAACAAGCATGTAGATTTATCAGATATGCAGCCGCAGACAGTGCTACCTCCGATCTATGAAACCAAATTATGCATTTTACCTTGATCCTTAGGTGATCTAGTCCACAGCAATGTTTGAGAAGCTCTACTTTAAGCATTTGATATCTGATTCATCTATGGAGATAAAAAGATTTTGATTCTTCAATGTGGTTGATTCTGTTATTCTTTTCAAATATTTTTATATAATTTTTAAAGCGTACTTCTTCTTGGGCAGTGTCTGTGGTTCAAGGAAGTAGGGCATCAGCCCCATATACCAGAGGTGGTGACTTCAAACCCCTCCCTGGCCAAAAACTATAAAGAAAGAAAGAAAAAAAAAAGTACTTCTTCTCCATTATGGTTCTCTTTTCTGCCTCTTTTCCTTTACAAAATCATTTGACATAATTAATTGCTTGGATTCTTCCTTGGTCTCTTCTCTGAATACTTTTCCTTTATCATGCTCCTCTGAAGGAGCTGTTGCAGCTCTGTGACTGGGAGCGTTCTCCTCTTTCCACCAAATAAGGATGCCAGTCATCTCTACTATTTCCATTTTATTTGTCTCCATAATCCAAAGGGATCAAATTGCCAGCTCAATTTTAGCCTTATTTAATCACAAATTCAGAAGCTTGATGTCTCCAGGAATAAGTAGACTCCTTTATTAGATGGTCGGAGTATCAAAAATGAGTGAGAATCAGAATGAATTACAAAGAATCTCTGTCCTGTATGAGAAAATGCTCTGGTGTTATGTGTGCAACAGGACTGTCTTCATAGAGATTAAAATCAACAGCCCTAGGAGTCTTCCAAAGCACATTGAAATCATATACAGGACTAAACTATGATTATTGCAGAAATCATTTTCTAACTCTGTAACATTTTAATGCTTTAAAAAATGGGTGTTAATACCCATGCTTTGGGAAATATCATAATAAATGAAAAACATTGATGGGAAAACAAAGTATAAAAAGGAGAAGAAGACAGCAAGAAGCCATCAAATTAGTGATACTTAACCTGAGGGCTAATAAAAGAAATTCAGAATGATCAAACTGGACTTCCAAATATAAATAAAGATTCTGTACATTTCTTGTACATTTTTACTGCAATATGTATTAGGTCTTAGCAGGAATTGACAATAAAACATACAAGAAAAAAATATATGTTTTTGTACTATTTTTATGAAGTGAAAAAGTTTGAGTTTCTGATTCCTTTCCATAGCTCAGCTGAGTCTTTAACTACAAGACTGAGAAGTTACAGAATATCTATAAATATGAAAAGAAAGATATGTAGCTGACACCTTTGGAACAAAAAGAAAAGACAGGACAAACCTGAGGACTGGGAGGTCCCTCATATTTACCTGAAAGAGGTTACGTAGAGCTTCAAGAAACACAACGTCCTATGAACCAACTGAGGCCTAGCAGGGCCAGTTTCACTATAAATAGAACTGCAGTTCATACATCCTCCCAGGACTGTTATAGGTAGCAAAGATCTTTGAAGGTGGCTGGGCTTGTATTGAAAAATGTTGAGAAAATTACATAAGAAATATGAACACTAGTTCTTTTTGTTTGTTCTTTATCGATGGAGGTGGACAGCCATGCCTGTGAAGCTGCTCTAAACTCAGTCCCTGTATTCTCCCTGGTGATTTCCTTACAATTCTGTGGGTCCCGACTTAGTGATATCTGATGAGTTACTCTTCCAAACGTGTCTTATATGTGAACATATAAACAACACGTAGGAGAATCATTCCTCAATATCATTTAGGACTAGTAGAATGATGCTACTATGACTCATTCTGCAATTAGCGAGCACAGGCCAGAGGGCTGCAACTGTTGGGAAGCAAAGTCCATACTGAAGAAACTCTCCGTGTAAACCAAAAGTTTATAATCGGGCTCAATCATTTCCCAATAATTTTGTGCTAAGTATTGCCCACTATTGTCTCCATAGGAGCTATATTTCAGAAAGCATGAAGAAAGCATGCATCTGGAGCCTGCTCCTGGCCCCATTCTAGATTTTGTACCCACCCCTTTTTTCCCATGTTGATATTTTTCAAGATGCATAAGTTTAATAGACTTGTAATGACAGTCTACACAAAACACAAGCCCCTCCCCCAATGAATCCTTGGAAACAAGTCAGCCTGGTCCCTGAAGAACAAAACATACTCTTAACACAAACAGGGGAAGTGAAAAACTTGGTTATATGTAGGAAGCAGAAATACTGAAGACTCTATTGATTCCATAGAAACTCGTGAACAGTCAATCTGTCATTCAGTCCAAACAAGTAATGAAACTAAGAATAAAGTGTGATTCCTCCAACAGCTCGTCTTCTCATTTCACAATCCATTTCCTCCAGAGAGCAATAGGAGAGAGCCCACATAATGCCTAAAGTGGAGGATGAGGGTCCCAGGCTTTTCCTAGTGAGTGCCATGGACACCCACCAACAGCATGTGGTAGCAGTTTTCTAGTAAACACAAAGATGTTCATATCTATCTCACAGTCTGCTATTTGAATCTAATAAAAAGCTATAAACCTCTACCCAGAAAACTGAATGAGAAACACATGGTCTTACATGTGTCTAGGTATATACAATTATTCCTATGTTAATCCAAGTGTCCTAGATTAGAAACTCCAAATGTAACACAATTTCTTGAATACACTTATTATATTGAAGGGCCAGTATTTTACTTCTTGGCTTGGCTTGTTACCTGTAGGCAGGCTCCTGGATACATCCATACATGCTGTCCTTTACTGCATCAAACAGCATGGGGGAGAGGAGCCATTCTGTATTTCTGTTCTTGCACTCACCCACTCACTTGGTGCTAAAGTAAGGACCTGGTCCTGCCCTGTTGGAAGACTTAGTGCAGATGACTCCCTCAATTAGAGTCCCCATAGGGCCCTGTTTGAAAGCTCATGTGTGTTAAAAATCACCCTTCCCCCAGAGTTACACCTTTCTACACTCAGGAGACCCTGTAATCTCCCCTCCCTCTCTCCTCTGTGGAAGAGGAGCTGGGGCATGCAACTGATGTCCTCAGGAACTTCAAACGTTTCCCCCAGGACAGACAAGGAAAACTGGACAATCAAATGTCGACTGATGCAGGGATGCCAAAGGCTTGTTTATGGGCACCGGGGATTCTGAGTATCAGCTTTTAGGAAATGTATTCCTGTCTTTCCCTCTGATTATCACAAAGATCAAGGGGATACCAGGTGTTCTCAGGGTCACACTTGCCTTTGCCAGTCTTAATGCTTGTGAATTCATATTGTGTTCTTATCTTTTCTGTTTCTTTGGGAAGTTCTGATAAACAGGACCCCCAGTGCGTCTGTTAAGGGCTATGTGAATGAAAGCCACCAGACGTTTTGTTTTCAATTCAGTTTCTTGGTATTCAGATTAATGCCCATTTTATGCAATGTTCATGATGATTAACTTTTTTCTTCATCATCAGAACTAAATAGAACTAAAAGGCTAGTGGGTACCAGAAAGAAAATATTAACCATAAATTTACATAGAGCTGTCATTACTATATAAATGTTGGTGAGTTATATAGGGAAGACTTCAAGGTAAGTTTTTCTGGAAAATTTCCTAGACATAATGCTACTTAGGATGAGAATTGATAATGAGTAAAGATAGAACTATAGTAGTTTTTGGTGTCATGGAGTACTAGTTCCATGCAGAGAAAAAAACAAAACCACAAGCAAAGAAATATCCAAATGTAGAAGATGTTCACAGGACATAAGGCAGGATAAAATCTGTTGAATTCACAGCAAAATTCTTTTACACTTAATCGCGGCTGAAGAATTATAGCATTAGTGGAATAAAAAAACAGGAGAGTACCTTGACAGAAAATAAATCTGTGCTAGCAGGTGCTGAACAACAACAAAAAAACGTAGGAACAAAGTTTTAACATAAGGATAAGGAGTATAAAATAAGCGATAAGTTGAGCACCTATGACTCGGCGCCTGTAGCTCAGTGGTTAGGCCGTCAGCCACATAGACGGGGGCTCATGGGTTTGAACTTGGCCCGGGTGTGCTAAACAACAACTATGACACTTACAATAAAAAATAGCCAGGCTATTTTTATGTGGCAGCTGCCTGTAGTCCCAGCTACTTGGAAGACTGAGGTAAGAGAATTGCTTGAACCAAAGAGTTAGAGGTTCCTGTGAGCTATGACACAATGGTACTCTATCAAGGACAACAAAGTGTCATACTCTCTCACAAAGAAAAAAGGTGGACACCTATAATCATGTAAAAATTTTTTAAGGTCACTTTTGTGTTGGGTGGTGATTTCTTGCAGGGAGAGAAGGACAGCTTGGCCATGGGTGCAAGCTCGCTCCAAGAATTGTATGAAAGCAAGAAACAGCTACCACTCAGGGTGGCAGTAGCAAAATGTCTTTATTTTCCACTCCCTTTGTATTGGAAGCTAGTCAAGTACATCACATTGATCAATAGTCCTAACATCTTCTATTCTTATCTTAAACTATAGAAAAGAAAGAAAGTCCTGGAAAGTGAAGTAACCATCTTAAGACTAACCTCAGGCTATTCCTCTAAAGACCTAAAACAATGCTACATTATCTGACTTCTATTGTCAAAGTTAAAGGTCAGGATAAAAAGGGAGCAAAACTTTTTTTCTTCCAATTCTTCTTTTCAATTAAGTTTCTGAGAAACAGGCTTAATGACTGTTTTCTCCTGGTTTGGAGCCTCCCCTCCAACAATGGAGTGTTCTTTTACTCACATCATTACCATGGAGTTTTTCTTTTCATTCACATCAACCTTAGAGTCATGTCCCCTGCACAGATGGGCCATTTCAACCCTTATCTGGCAGGCTGACTGGACTGCACAGTCAGGGTTCCATGTAGAAGGCTGTTAAGCCTTGCCTGCATGCCCCCACCATGCTTTCCAAGGTCACTTAGGCCTCCACAAAAATGCACAATACTCATGAATGTTTTCACTCAGTTTCTGGAATTAAAAGAGCACATTTCATTTAGTTTTATATGGGAATTCATCCCACACTTTTGCTACAGTATGAGGAAAATATTAGGGAGAGGGAAGAAGATAAAAGATCAATATCAGGACACAGTAATACACATGCCAAGTCGTGTTGGGTGTTCGTGGCTAGATACCACTAGCAGCATTGGATGAAAATCAGATATTCAGTTCAGATGTATTCATTCTAAAGTATCAATACTAATCAAATAAATGTATATGTCTGCATATGTCCCTGCTTTTGCCTCTGTTTTGTATACGATTCCTATTCTATGCATTTTTTAACTTCTTTTAAAGCATAAAGTATATACAAAAAAGTAAATATACTATATTTGTACAGGTCAAAGAATTTTCACAAAGTGGACCCACCATGTGACCAACTCCCCAATCCTGCAATAGAACTTACAGAAGCACCTCTGTGCTTTTCCTGAATAACTTCCCCCACCCAGAATAAGAATCTTTCTTATTTGTAGCAGCATAGCTTGATTTCACCTATTTTTGTACCAGTATAAGTGGACTCACACAAAAATTTAGCTTTTTTCTTTTATTTAACATTAGTTTTGTATGATTCATTGATGTCATTCCTGTTGTTACATACTGTATATAATCCATTTGCATTGCTGTATAATATTTAATATGAAAGTAAATCGCCATGTATTTGTCTACACTATTGGTAGGCACTTTGGCAGCCTGTGATTTGAGGCAGTTAACGAAAGTGCAATTACAAACATTCAGGTACATGCCTTTGGTGAATATTAACCAGTATTACTGTCCGGAGTTGTGGGTACGCATGTGTTCAGCCTCAGTAGATGTTGACAAGTAGTTATCTAAAGTGAGCGAGTTCAGACTCCTTTAACAGTGAGTGATAGTTCTGGTTTCTCCTCCCCAACAGTTAGTATTGATAGACTTCTTTACATTCCAGCCAATGATGGATGCGTTGTGGCATCACACTGTGATTTAAGATTGCATTTTCTGGATGACAAAATGACGTTGAATGTTCCTTCATATGCTTACTGATTGAAAACCACTTTTGTGTGAAGTATTCCTTGAAGCTTTACATTCATTTCTTATTTGGGTCATTTGTAATTTTAAATTATTTTGAACAATATCTTTATACATTCTGCATATGAATCCTGTCTTAGTTATATGCAACATGAACATCTTATTAAACTCTGAGGCTTCTGTTCTATTCATGAATTCTTTTAATAAACTGACATTGATACCTCATACTATATTACTTGTAGGGTCCATGTTACACTTTTTTTTTTTTTTTTTAGAGACAGAGTCTCACTTTGTCGCCCTCAGTAGAGAGCTGTGACGTCACAGCTCACAGCAACGTCCAGCTCTTGGGCTTAGGTGATTCTCTTGCCCAGCCTCCCAAGTAGCTGGGACACCAGGTGCCCTCCACAAAGCCTGGTTATTTTATTGTTGTTGGAGTTTGACCAGGGTCGAGTTCCAACACACCACCCTCAGTATATGTGGCCGGCATCCTACTCACTGAGCCACAGGCACTGCCCCTCCATGTAACACATTTTTAAAGCCAATTTGGGATCATATATTAAAAAGAAACTTACAATTCTGTTATACTTACTAGACTTACTTGTATCACATTGCTTTAATATTTGTCTTACATATATTGTTTCATTTGTTCTTAGTTGTGTAATAGTGACTGATTGTTTGCGTTGTATGTTTGTTTATATAAAATGATAGAATTTTGTATGTAAATTAGACAGTTTATTTATTTCCCAGTTTGTAAACCAGTAACTGAAAGCTGTTCAAAATTTTAAAGGACGAAATAAACTTTTATTTCCATTTGTGTATGTAGAGATAGATTATTTCTACCTAATCCTGGAAAATACCCAGATTATCAATAAGCCAAACTAGAACCCAAGAAGACACTTTAATTTCATCAAAGTGCATCACACAAAGCATATTTGGGAAAAATTCAACATATTGTGTTTCTATTTTTTTTATCAACTTCCTCAACAAGTCGTTTAGGGACAGGCTATCATGTTTAAAATGGCACAGTCTTATCAATGTTAATAGTTAAGGCAATGAGGCCTGATGGTATAGAGACAGGGCTGAAACAAGTTCTAAGAATATGATGAAAGAGGGATAATTGGGTTCCTAATAGAATATTGCCTTGCACCCTACGTATCTGTATATTTTATGACAAAAGTTGAAATTTTAGAGCATTGGGACCTTACTGAGAAGAAAAGTGTGAATTGTCAGAATTAAACAGGACACTAGGGGATCAGATGGTCCTCTTAGAAACATCTTGAAAAAAAAATTTTTTTTCTGCTGGATGTGGTGATCATACATATAATCCTAACACATAGGGAAGCTGAGGCAGGTGGATCATTTGAACTCAGGAGTTCAACACTGACCTCAGCAAGAGAGAGACCTTATGACTACTAAAAATAGGAAAACAGGCCAGGAGTGGTGGTGGTCACCTGTAGTCCTAGCTACTCAGGAAGCTGAGCAAAAGGATTGCTCAAACTCAAGAGTTTGAGATTGCTGTGAGCTATGACACCATTGCACTGTATCCAGGGTGACACAGTGAGACTCTTTCTCTCTATATATATACACAAATATTGTCATGTTCTCAACCTCAGCCAATGATGCTGGTTCACCATAGCTTAAATCTACCTTTCCTCTCACTCATATGTGGTGGGTAAATAAATTAACTATGACCAGAAGATTCATGCCAGGCAACTTGGATCTTTCTCACTTAACATGGAGAAAATAATAGCCTTTAACTTGAAGGGCTATAGCCACTTATTAGGTGTCTTTCCATCAAATGTATCAATGCAAAAGAAGCAGCCCATTCTTAAAATGTAGTTATCAAATATGGATACTACACCATACCTAGTGACAGCCACCATAACTGGTGATTTCCAGAGTTTTTGCTCTAGAAATATAACTTATAAAGCCAGATTGTCCTCAGCCAAAATAGCTTCTGCATCATGGTCAGTGAAATAAAATGGGAATAATCTAAAACAGGATTTCCATTAAAATGCTTTAGAAGTACTATAGATCTCTTAGATACCATACAAGGAACAGAAGAAGCACTTGGAAAACACAATTTTAGGATTTGTATTTATATTCAGCATCAATGACTTGAGCATTTTAATTGAGTCAATTTTTCCCAAAGCAGAATTTATTGATGAATAATTCATTTCCACAATTAAATCAGTCTGGAAGATTGATTTGCCAGCTATGTAGAAACTTTTTCCAATTTGAACTTTTTTTTCACATTGCAAGATTTGAAATTCATTTCTGAGCATAGTATCTTCCCAACATAGAAACTTAAAGAGAAAATGTTTGTTGCAAAAACAGTCACCACTTGTAATTTTTTCTCTCTGAAGATATACATAACTTGTAAAGAATAATTATCTCCTACTTTAAATTCTATAATAAACATATTTTCTTTTCTCCATAGAGTCCAGACACTTTCTTTCTGTTCTTAGATTAAGAAAAAAAATGCATTGAAATCATCTGAAGAGAAAAGTTACTCTTCCAAACTTCCTAACTTACTTCCTTAAAAGCTCATAGGTAGCTTGTTATTTTTTTTCATCCAAAGGTTTAGTTTGGGTAACAGAATGTGCACAATAGAAGGAAGTGAAGAAATATATTCAGAATCTGGGCATTCTAAAATAAATGCATTGAAAATTTACAAAAGCTAATGGCAAGCAAAATTGTAGACTACAGACATCTTCTTGCTAGCCACTAATGGTGAGACAGAGAAGAGAGAACTTCAGCCACCTCTGGCTAGGCAACCTACCCAGAAACATCACTCCAGGGGCACAGTGAAGCAGTAGGAGATGCTACAAGCCAATGAGAAGGCCTGCTGTTGAGGAAAACCAGCATAGAAAGCAAATGTCTGGGTATGGGCAGAGGCCAGCCCTCCCATAAAGAATGAGAGACAGGAATAGGCTGTCTTGCAGGTTTTTTTGTTTTGTTTTTGTTTGGACTGGACTACTACTAACTGGAGCTGCCTTGAAAGGGCTTAAGTGAGAACGTGGAATGTCCTTAGGCTTGGCTCTTAGCAGGGTACTGCCATTGCGGGAAGGCTGTGTGGAAGGAATAGTGCACAGGGTCCTAGTGCATGGCCAGCTCTGGCACACCTGCTGAGCTTAGGCAGCCATCTTTGGGGTGAGTTGAATAGCCCTGCACCCCTGGGAAGGCCACTTTGTTGTTAGGGGGCATTGTTTGGAAGGTCAAGACATGGTCCTGAAGAAATCTGGCAGGAGCTTTAGGATCCCAACTCCCAAGGGAATGAATGCTAGAGTTAAACAAAAAGGATCCAATTAAGGACAAATAAGCCAGGAAGACAGATCATCTCTCCTCTGCAACTAGAGAACAGCTTCCAGGCCTCATTTTTTTGGGGGGGTGGGGTATGTTAATTAATTTTTTATTTATTTTTTATTGTTTGGGATTCATTGAGGATGCAAAGAATTAAGTTACACTGATTGTGTTCTTTAGATAACTCCCTCTTATAATTGTATCCCATCCCAAAGAGGCGCCATACACTGTGGCTCCCCATCCCGCTCCCTTCTTCCCACTCCCTCATTCCCCAACCCCTCCTGTATTAGCTCATCTACTGCCTTCTTATCAGAATTGAGTACATAGGATTCTTACTTCTGCATTCTGGTGATGCTTTACTAAGAGAACATGCTCTACCTCTATCCAGGTTAATACAAAAGATGTTAAGTCTTTATCTTTTTATGGCTAAATAGTATTCTAGTCCCCATTTTATACAGCAAAACCAACATGTGTATTCTCCAACTCCTAACACCACAGTACCCTCTGTTGTTCAGGGAATACACACATAGATATAGGTATAAATATAGATGATATAGATGTCGACATAGATATAGATATACACATATACAGGGTGTCCATATTGCTCACAAACTTTATGGATACCATGTATAAGGTTTTGCTTCTTTTTCCAATATTTTCCATAGTTTGTTGTTGTTGTTGGTTTTATTTTTAGTTCTGTTTTGTTTGGGTGTATCTTTATTTTTTTCATTTCTCCATTATTAGTCAATTTTTTTGTAAGAGGTGAGAAGTACAGATCCAGTTTCAGGCTTTTACCTGTGGCTAACCTGTTCTCCTGTAACCACTTACTAATTCAGAATTATTTTCTCCATTATATGTTTTTGTTTGGTTTATAGAAGATTAGGTGTCTATATTTGGCTGATCTTACCTCCAGATTTTCTATTCTGTTACATATCACCTATGTCTCTATTTTTGTGCTAATACCACCCTATTTTGATCACTGTAGAATTGTAATACTACCTAAGTTTGGTAACATGATGCCTTGATATTTCTTTTTATTTCTAAGTGCCTAACAACTCACAGGTGGATAAATAAACTATGGTATATGTATGGAATACTATTCAGCCATACAGATGGAGACTTCACATCTTTTGTATTTACCTGGAAGGTTTTGCAGGACATCGTCCTAAGTAAAATATCACAAGAATGGAAAAGCAGCTGCCCAATGTGCTCAATACTAATATTAATCCAGTAGATAAACAACTACATGCCCACAGGAGAGAAAAAACACAATTAAATTCAAGTAAGGGGAAGAAGGGAAGACGAAGGGGTTTTGGTAAATTCTCACTTAATAGATACAACGTAAGGGTATATGGCATACCTCCTAGGTGAAGGGCTCAACTAAAACTTGGACTTTACCTAACAAATGCAAAAAAAAACAAAAAACAAAAAACCTAATTGTACTTCTATATTATTCTGAAATTACAAAAAAAAGAATGCAGCAAAAAATTGGTTAAGATATGAAGTTGTATAAATAAGAATTTTAAAAAGCTAAAAGAAAGACTAAAGAAAAAAAAACACATTAAGAATAGCTGATTTAAAGTAAATTTAAGACTGCGCACCCATCTTTCAGTGGTTAGAGCACCCGACACATGCTCTAGGCCTGATGGGTTCAAATGCAGCTGAGGGCTGCTAAATAAAACAAACAAACAGCAAAAAAAAAAAAAAATAGCAGGGCATTGTGGTAGGGGCCTGTGGTCCCAGTGACTATAAAGTCTGAGACAAGAGAATCACTTGAGCCCTGGAGTTTGAGGTTGCTATGAGCTATGATGCCATGGCACTCTACCTAGGGTGACAAAGTGAGACTCTCTCTCAATAAAAAAAAATATATATAAATAAAGTAAATGTAAAATAATCATTTCATGTCATTAACTTTATTCTGGTAATATTAAAAGTTTTCAATGCAAAATTGATTTTTAGAAACTATGATCAGAAGTTTTTTAAATTTCAGATTAATATGAGGTACACAATTAGGTTCTATAGTTTGTTCTTGTAAGGTATAAGTTTGAATTATAATTGTGTTCTTCACCTAAGAAGTGTGCAGCATACTGGTGCAGTATATCCTTGGGTGGAATATTACACAACCCCTTCCTACCCTCCCCCTTATTTGAATTTAATTGAGATTTTCTCTAGTGTGAACGTGTAGTTGTTAGTTTATTGGTTCCATTAAGTAATGAGTATATATTATGCTTGTTTCTCCATTCTTATAATACTTTGCCTAGGAGAACATTTTCCAAATTGATCCAAGTGTGTAGGAGATGCCAACATCCGATCAAGATGATGGGCAGCTGAGGCGTGGACCTCCGGCCATTCCTCCACAGGAGTTCCTTATAGGAGGAGCCCATGCCCTCAGCATGTAGTCATTGTTAATTTCTCCCCTCACCTGTGTTGTTCTGGCTCAATAAAAGGCTGGTGCAGAGGTTGCTTGGAGCTACCTGGAAAGTAAGGGCTAGCCCGCCTTCCACAAGCTTGTACTTCTAATCCGCTTCTCACCTGGTTCCTTCTGGAGCTAACCAAGACCAGGGCCACAGGAGCCCGAAGGGTCGCAACACAAGTGGTTACAAAAGATATTAACTCTCCATTTATTTTTATTCCTCAAAAAACTAAAAGTAGACCTACCCTTTGATCCTGAAATCCCATTATTAGATACCTATCCAAAAGAAAAAAAGACATTTTGACATAAGGATATTTTCACTCAAATATTTATAGCAGCACAATTCACAATTTTGAAGATCTGGAAACAGCCCAAGTGCCCTTCAACAAATGAGTAGATTAATAAATTGAGGTATATGTATACCGTGGAATACCAATGAGAAATACATTTGTTTGTTGTTTTACCAGTATGTGTTAGCTATGCTCATACATACACATATACGTGCACATATGCAACCACTTCAAAACATTTTCTTAGACCATATGTGTGTTTATTACCAGTGTTCATAATTTCAAGGAACATTTTTTTTTTTTTTTTTTGAAGAGCCTCAAAGCTGTCCCCTGGGCAGAGTGCCGTGGCATTACAGCTCACAGCAACCTCCAACTCCTGGGCTCAAGCGAGTCTCCTGCCTCCGCCTCCCAAATAGCTGGGACCACAGGC
Source organism: Otolemur garnettii (assembly GCF_000181295.1). Lineage (NCBI taxonomy): Eukaryota > Metazoa > Chordata > Mammalia > Primates > Galagidae > Otolemur > Otolemur garnettii. The sequence goes on from NW_003852396.1 coordinate 33,334,029, forward strand.
GCCCGCCACAACGCCTGGCCATTTTTTGGTTGCAGCCGTCATTGTTGTTTGGTGGGCCCGGGCTGGGGATTCGAACCCACCACCTTAGGTGTACGTGGCTGGCGCCTTAGCCGGTTGAGCTATAGGCGCGGAGCCCAAGGAACATTTTAAGGAAGGAACTGTGTATGGACTTCTTCACTTCTATGTAGTTCTAAGTGAGAGATCTGTATCTAGGTTTCTTCTATGACAGTGGTTCTCAACCTTCTTAATGCTACAACCCTGTAACATAGTTCCTCATGTTGTGCTAGTAGCACTGAAAATAATTTTATGGTTAGAGGTCACCATGAAATGAGGAATGTATTAAAGGGTCATGACATTAGGAACCTTGAGAACCACTGTCCTAAAATACACTACAATAATATGGTAAAATATTTAAACTCTTGCCAAAAAAAAAAAAAAAAAAAGCCATTTTCCACTATGTCAATGCTGTTTGCTCAGAGAGGAATCTAGACATTAGTTTCATATTCTCTCTTTATCTTTCTTTCTGTGTCTGATTCTCCTGATACAAGGTTAACTACGCAATCTATGTTTAGAGAAAAGGCGGATAAGGCCATACTGGATTTGCTTGGTCTTGATGCTATAGATGATAGGATTCATGAAAGGAGGAAAGAGGAAGTAGACATAGCTCACGATGATGTGAGCCACCTCTGGAATATTCCTCCCCAATCTGTGAATGAGTGACAGACCAATGCCTGTGCCAAAGAAGATGAGGACAGAAGAAATGTGGGAGATACAGGTGTTGAGTGCCTTGGCCCTCTCTTCGCCAGAAGCAATGCCCAGGACAGTTTTGAGAATTAGAATATAGGAGAAAAGGATAATCAGAAAGTCTAAGAAAGTTGTTAGACAAATTAGAATTACTGGGTAAAGTTTATTGAAAGTTATATCAGCACAAGCCAATTTCATGACGTCTTGATGAAGGCAGAAAGCATGGGAAAGAATATGAGAGTGGCAGTATGAAAATGAAAAAAGACGTACAATTAAAGGTATGATGAGTACAAAACCCCTCAGAAAAATCCCCACTCCTAACTTTACCACTTGAGTATTGCTGAGAATAGATGCATACCTCAAAGGATTGCGGATGGCAATGAAGCAATCATAGGCCATGGCAAGGAGGATACCTGATTCTACAACAGAAAGGGAGTGAATAAAGTAGGCTTGCAAGAAGCAGCCTGCATGGCTAATTTCCCTGTGATTCACCCACAAGACGCCCATCACTGTGGGCATAGTGGTCAATGTCACCATGATGTCTGTGCCTGCCAGCATGGCAAGGAAATAGTACATGGGTTTGTGAAGACTTTGGTCATCCTTGATGAGATAGAGGAGTGCACCATTGCCAAGAAGGATACAGACATAGACTGCAAAGAAGGGGATGGAGATCCAGTGATGAGCTTCCTGTAGCCCTGGGAATCCAGTCAGCAGAAAGGGGGCCTCACTGATATTGGGCCACATAGTGTTTCCACAGGTAGAGGACAGTTTTCTTGAGATCTTGAAACCAGGAACCCAGATTCTTGAGTGACAGTAAATCACAATAGGCTAATTGCAATCTTCATACTCAAGGATAATTAGTTAGCATGATTAATTTGAGTCTCTAGCTGTTTTCCTACAAAATAACAATAGGCATGTTCATACTGTATTAGAGGTGAGAAATGATATTTCCCTAATTGGAGAAAAACATTAAGATACTAGTTAAATTTTTAATAAATTAAAAGAAAATTTTATATTAATTTTTCTTAAAACATCAGTTCTAACTGTTGTATGGGTGCTTAAAAATATTTGCAACACTGTGATAAAAAAATAAACACAAGATGTGGCACTCATAACACAGTGGTTACCATGCCAGCCACATACACCGAGGCTGGTGTGCTTGAAACCAGCCCAGGCCAGCTAAAACAACAGTGATAAATATCTTGGTATAATGTGATTTTAGACTTCTGGACATTTACGTAGTAGAGGAATTGTAAAGTATCTCAAGAATGGAAAAAATAGTATCCAATGTGCTCAGCCCTACTATATAACCAATTTACAGCTTTCATATGAAAGCTATGACCCATTTATAGCACAATAATATGGGGAAAGGGGGAGAGGGAGGGGAGGGGACAGGGAGGATGGGTGGAGGGAGGGTAATCGGTGAGACCACACCTACAGTGCACCTTACAAGGGTACATGTGAAATTTACTAAATGTAGAATATAAATGAAATGGCTTAGCACAATAACTGGGAAGATGCCATGAGGGCTATGTTAACCAGTTTCATGAAAATATTTCAAACTGTATATAATACCAGCACATTATATCCCATGATTTCATAAATGTGCACAGCTATTATTTAAAAAAAAAAATGACAACTGCAGTGAAAATGGTAGGGCATTGTGAGGAGCACCTGTAGTCCCAGTTACTTGGGAAGCTGAGGCAAGAGAATTACTTAAGCCCAAGAGTTGGAGATTGCTGTGAGCTGTGATGCCACTGCACCCTACCAAGGGCAACATAGTGAGACTCTCTCAAAAAAACAAGATATATATGTTCAAATTGGTAATATATTTGTTTAACCGTATTCTTGCTTTGATTTCTGATTTTTGGAATATCTTTAAATTTGACTTTAGGTTTATATTTCATGATTATGAAAGACATAAACACATATTCTTTTCAATTAATAAGACCTTTTTAAATGAAACATCATTGTTTTATGGAGCACAGTGTTTTGTGCCATCATTTTTGGTTAATAACTTTGTCATCACAACACCTACCTTTATTCTTATATTTAGCTACCAGATGTTTGAGCTGCAGACTAGTTTCAACCCACAAGCACAGACACTTGTCAGACAAGCAGCCTAAGACCATCTTCCTTATCCTACATACTGAATCACAATTAGCATTTTGTCCTGATTCCCAGATGACTCAAGCATAAAGCAATGTCTGAGAAGTTCTGCTCTAAGCATATTATATTTCATCTGTCCATGGAAATGGAAATGTTTGATTCCTGATTGATTCCCTCATTCTCTTCATAGATCTTGTCATTTTTTTAAAATTGGTCCTTCACCATTCATTGGTTCTCTTTCTGCCTGTTGTACTTTCCAAAAACATTTGACATAATTAATTATTAGATTCATCCTCCTCACTTTGCCTTTAGCATGCCCCTCCTGTGGAGCTGCTGTAGCTCTGTGACTGGGAGAATTCTCATGTTGCCACAGCCTAATGATGCCAGTCTTCTCATATATTTCTATTGTTTTTTAGGTTTCCACAATCCAAAAACAAGAACCACTTCACCTCCTCTTCTGCAATCTTATTTTACCATAAATTCTGAAGCCTAAAGGCAAGTCCATGGCACTGAGCCATCTCCTTCATATGATAGTCTTAGTATCGGAAATGAGTAAGAATCAGAACAAATCACAAAGAATCTGACTCTTGTCTGAGATAATGCTCCCTAATACACACACTCTCTCTCACACACATGTATATGTTCACCAAACAGCCCATCATTCTCAGTCTAAAAAATTAATGTGACTTAACAGATATGGGGTAGTGAAAGACAGAGGAAAGTTGGATATATGAAGAAAATAGAGATGCAAAAAGATCTGGAATCAAGAAAAACATGTGTCTAGTCAATCTTTCACTCTAATAAATAAGTGAATAAAGAAGACAAATGTGATTCCTCTATCCCCCCTTTATTTCATTTTATCCATTCCCTTCTTCCAGACTGGGATGGTGGATAGGTCTCTGCAGATGCTAGAGTGACAGGATAGATGTCAGATTTTTTTGCTAGTGAGTCCCAATGACAACTGCCAATGACCCTGCTGAGAGAAGTTCTTTGAACACACACGTGCACGTGCACACACACATAAATACACTTGTTTGTTTAAAGATCTACTATTTGGATATAATATAAAGCTATAAACCTCTACGTAGAGCAGTGGTTCTCAACCTGAGGGTAATGACCCACAGGAACTGTATTAAAAGGCCACAGCATTAGGAAGGTTGAGAACCACTGACCTAGAGAAATTAATAAGAGTACACAATGCCACGTATGTGTACTATTCAGCACATTCACAATTATTCTTAGGCCAATTTCAGAGTCCCAAGTTAGAAATTTCAAATCTAGTACACTTTCTTTGATATACTTCTAATGAAGGAATAAAATAATCTGTGTTGTAGTGTTTCTCACCTAGCTGGATCTTCACCTCCAGGCAGATCTCTACAAACATCCTTATATGTCTTTGACTGAATCTCACTTCAGGAGGGAGAGGAGCCACTCCAGATTTCTGCTCCTGGCACTCACCCAGTCACACTCTTGTTGCTGGAGGAGGGATCTATTCTGAGCCACTGGAGGACTCAGTGAGGGTGAAACCTTTATTTCTAATACCCATAGAACTTTGTTTAAAATCTCATGTGTATGGAAGTCAACTCTCCAAGGTTGCACCTTTTCAGACTCTCAGGAGACCCCTTGATGTCTCCTCCCTCTCTCCTCTGCCCTGGAGGAGCAGGGACCTGAATTGATGTCCTCAGGCCTTTCAGGTGTTTCCCTAAGGATGAGTGTGGAAAACTGGAATGTCAAATGCCAGCTGATGCAGGGATGCTGGGGCTTGTTTATGCAAGTCACAGATGCTGAGCATCAGCTTTTATGAAACCCATTCATGTCCTTCCCTTTATTTATCTCAAGGATCAGTGTATATCAGGTCTTCTCAATGGTCACATGTGCCATTGCTGGTCCTGGTACTTATGAATTCCAGTTGCATTCTTATATTTTCTATGTCTTTAGGAAAATCACTTCTAATCCACAGGAACTTCCATATAATCCACAGGAACTTCCATAGAACTATGAACACCCATGTACATGAAGACATCAAACTATTCACCTTAAATTACATTATGTTTAGATCATTGACCATTTTTTGCTTACTATATGAGGAATGTGCTCTTTTTATTCACAAGATATAAACATCTTGTATAATATGAATAAAATTTATCATAAATTTTAATAGCACTATCACTACTATATAGATGGTAGCACACTAAGGAGAGATAATAAAAACTATCTATGGGGTCAGGGAAAATGGTCCCCAAATTATTAAACCTGAGAATCAAGCAATTAGAATGATGAGAAATATGGTCATTGGAGGTAATATAGAGTTCAGCTCTACAAAGAAAGAAAAAGTTGCACAGTCTGTGGGTTGAAGAAAAATATAACAAATTCAAATATGAAGAATTCTAGTAAATCTAGAAAAAAGAAAGATATGGTGAAATTTGACAGAAAATGTATCTGTGGTAAAAAAAAGTTTTAATTGTGACCATCTTACAAATCCTGTAAGGTGTTTGAACTTTACCCTACAAATGATGAGTATAAAGTAAGATCATGATCAGCTAATCATTTGTTTGTTTTGATTAAAAAATGAAGAACGTACTGAAAGAGTAAATGAGGAGGGTATAGGGAACAATTGCTATTATATAACTGAGTGAGAAATAGTGTTGGTGTAGATGTGAAGGTGTGTTGCCAATAAGGTTTGATAGAAGTAGATGGAAGAGAGATTCCATGATTTGGAAAGAAGAAAACTTAGTGATTGACTAAAATGGTTCCTTAAGGAGAGAGAATAACAAAACATGACCTATGCATTTTTTTTTTTTTTTTTTGACAGAGTCTTATTATGTCACCCTCAGTAGAGTACATGGCATCACAGATCACAGCAACTTCAAATTCTTGGGCTTAAGAGATTCTCTTGCCTCAGCCTTCCAAGTAGCTGGGACTGTAGGCACCCGCCACAAGGCCCGACTGTTAATGTGTCAACGTGTCAATGTTTTGATGATCTATGTGCTCTGATTTTATGTTGGTGGAGACCACCTCTATAGGAATTACAGAAAGAGCATAACTTTATTAATTATAAATAGTTATGTGTTGATTGGTTCTTCTGCACTAAGTATTATTCTACATACTGTATTTCAAATGAAGGAGAAGAATCAGCTCAGTTTGGGATATTCTGTGCCTGTAAGCAGTTATGTAGACATGTCACCTAGGTGGTTATATATGGGTACCTTGAGTTTAGAGAAGTACTCTAAGCAGAAGAGACTTGACAATAATCAGTAGTACAATTAGATTAGATTAGGAACTTTACTTCATATTACTAGAATTATTCTTAACAGCATGGGCTGTGGAGCCATTCTCCCTGACTCTGAAACCTAACTCAAATTCTCACAAGGCTCTGTGTCTCTATATACTCAGCACTGTGGTTCCTTATTTGTGAAATGGGGGTGATAGGAGTTCTTTAAAACATTACTGTTGAAGGTTGACTAGCCCTAAGAACAATGGTAAAAATTATATGACTTAATATATGTAAGTGGAAACATAAGTCCTAAAAAATTAAGAACTCAGTAAAGGGTAATTTCATTTTGTATGTGTACGTGTATATTTTTTCAAATCTTAAGAGTGTAGAAATGTTGTTGTTAACAGGATTGATTTTGTAATGCTTGAGTCATGGCTATAAGTGTGTCCATCACCCAAACAGTCTTCATTGCTACCTATTAGATAAGTTTTCTTTGGAGTCAGGGAAAATTTTCCTGCTCGATTTATAGTGAGTTTATTTACCTTTGTGCACATGTGTGCTAATCAGTTAGTTCCAATTTATTATTTTTTTTAGTATAAATATGTCAGCTGGTTTTATTGCAATTCTAGAATTGGGGCACTTCATTCTATAAAATAGAGTGAGTGTTCTATTGAGTCTATCTGAGGAAGCTGGCCATACAGACCTGAGAAAACAGAACTAAAAAATGAATAATGGATTCATTTCAAAGTTACTTTCCTAGTAAGGCAGGGACAGGAAGAGGAGCAATAAAAAAGTAACTGTCCAATTAAACAGCCAGTACGTGTAGTGTTCATTTTTCTATTCTTTAGACAGTTCACGTAGGATAATAGTCTCCATCCAAATCGTCACAAAAGGCATTATTTCATCCTTTATATGGCTGATATACATATACCAAAATTTGTTAATCCACTCATGAATGGATGGCCACTTGGGTTGATGCCACATTTTTGCAATTGTGAATTGTGCTACAATAAACATTTGAATTTAGGTGTTTCTGTAAAATTGGTTCTTTTCCTGTAGGTCGATATCCCATAGTAAGATTGCTAGATCAAATGGTAGGTCAACTTTTAGTACTTTGAGTAATCTTCATACTGTTTTCCACAGAGGTTGAACAAATTTACAGTCTCACAAACAGTGTATAAGCATTCCTTTCTCTCTGCATCCATATTGGCATCTATTGCTTTTGGACATTTTACTAAAGGCCATTTAAACAGGAAAAAGGTGGTATCTCATAGTGATTTTAATTTGCATTTCCCTGATGATTAGTGATGTTGATCATTATTACATATGTTTATTGGTCATTTGTCTATCTTCTTTTGAAAAGCTTCTGTTTATAGTTTGTGCCCATTTTTTTAATGGGTTTGTTTGTGTTTCTGCTGATTTGTTTGAGTTCTTTGTAGATCTGGTTATTACCCCTTTATTGGATCTATAACTTGTGACTATTTTCTTCCATTCTATAGATTGTCTGTTTGCTCTGTAGATTATTTCCATAGCTATGGAGAAATTGTTTAATTTAATCAAGTCTCATTTATTTATTTATTTTTGTTGTTGCTGTAATTGCTATTGGGATCTTAGTAATAAATTCTTTGCCTAGGCAAATATTTAAAAAAAAATTGCCTATATTTTCTTCTAGAATTCTTATACTTTCATGTCTTACATTTCAATCTTTTTTCTATCTTCAATTAACTTTTGTGAGTAGCGAGAGACATAGATCCTGTTTCTTTCTTGTCTATGTTGAGATCCAATTTTCCCGACATAATTTATTGAACATAGCTTATTTAACTTGGTGTACATTGTTGTCTGATTTTGCAAAGATCTATTAGCTATATGAGGGTAGTTTTCTATTTGGGGTCTTTATTCTGTTCTATTTGTCTATCTCTGTGTTTTTGTGCAAATACCATGCTGTTTTGGTTAGTATAGCCTTGTAGTATAGTTTGAAGTCTGGTAGTGTGATGCCTCAATATATATTTTTTTATTTTGTTTAAGATTGCCAAAATATTTGGGCTCTTTTCAGGATCCAAATGATCCACAAAAATTTTTTTTTTAATAAAGTATTTCACTATGTCATGCTCGGTAGAAGTACCATGATGTCCCAGGTCACAGCAACCTCAAACTGTTGGAATCAAACAATTGTCTTGCCTCAGCCTATCACGTATCTGGGACTACAGGCACCAACCACAATGCCCAGCTATTATTTGTCATTGTTGTTAACAGGTCTGGGCTGGGTTTGAACCTGTCAGCCCCGGTGTATGTGACCAGCGCCCTACCCACTGAGCTACGGGCACTGAGCCAGCACAGAATATTTTTTTCTAAATCTTTGAAATATGATGTTAGTGTTTTTGTTGAGATTGCATTGAATCTGTAATCATTTGGGGTAGGATAGACATTTTAATAATGTTGCTTCTACTGATATGTAATCAAGATATATTTCTCCATTTGTTTGTGTCATCTGTGATTGTGATTGCTTTCCTTAGTGTTTCATAGGTCTCTTTGTAGAGACCTTTTACCTTGTATAAGTATATTCATAAGTTTTTTTTTTTCTTGGTAGCTATTATGAACTTTATTGAATCTATGATTTGACTCAGTTTGAACACTATTGGTGTATTGGAATGCTACTGATTTATTTACGTTGTTTTTAACCTGACACTTCACTGAATTTATTTATCAACTTCAGAATTCTGTTGGTGGAATCTTTGAGGTTTTCCAGGTATAAGATCACATCATTAGCAAAAAACAGTCATTTGACCTGATTTGAATACCTTTGATTCTTTCTCATAATGCTTTCTTTTTATGTTTTCTTTCTTTTTTATTATTATATGATAGCTGTATACATTAATGCAAACATGGGGTACAGTGCAGTGTTTTCATATACATTTTGAAATACTTTCATCAAGCTGCTTCACATAAATTTCCTGTCATTTGCATAGTCATTGTGTCAAAACATTTCTATTCTAGTTCTAGAAAAGTTCACTTGTACCCTTGTTAGACAGAAATATAGGTGATCTTTCCAGTCACCCTCCCACCACCCAGCCGCTCTTCTCCCCTCCCCTTCCCCACCCCCTTCCCATATTCTTGG
>NW_003852396.1:33344025-33364072 GCF_000181295.1 Otolemur garnettii
CCACGTACACCTAAGGTGGCGGGTTTGAATCCCCAGCCTGGACCCGCCAAACAACAATGACGGCTGCAACCAAAAAATAGCCGGGCGTTGTGGTGGGCACCTGTGGTCCCAGCTACTTGGGAGGTGGAGGCAGGACACTCACTTGAGCCCAGGAGTTGGAGGTTGCTGTGAGCTGTGATGCCACGGCACTCTACCCAGGGAGACAGCCTGAGGCTCTGTCTCAAAAAAAAAAAAAAAAAGTATCAATAGGCTGAAAGTCCTGTTGGTGTGAGATAAAGCTGTATTAAGAGTAATGGAGGGAGAAATGTATCACTTTATTAAAGAGACTTACTACTATATTTACTTATATCAGGTTGCCGTATGACATTTTTATGCATGCATTGCCTTAATTTTAAGATCATGTTATACATTCTGTGGGTTTTTTTTTTTCATTTCTACACTGAGTGTATTACACATTTCAATGAATCTACTCATTCTCTTCTCTCTTACAAAACCAAGGAGACAGACCCAATTAAAACAATAAAAACAGGCTCAGCACCTATAGCTTACCAGCTAGGTTGCCAGCCACATACACTGGAGCTGGCTAGTTTGAACCCAACCTGGGTCTGCTTAACAACAATGACAACTACAACCAAAGAATAGCTAGGCATTGTGGTGGGCCCTGTAGTTCCAGCTACTTGGGAGGCTGAGGCAAGAGAATCAGTCAAGCCCAGGAGTTCGAGGTTGCTGTGAGCTGTGACACCATACCACTCTACCAAGGGTGACATAGTGAGACTCTGTCTCAAACAAACAAACAACAAAAAAAAAACCTCTGAGTGAATTAATAATGAGCACAAACATTGATGGAAGATGAAAGTCAATGATTTTCAAAGGCTATTTTTAAAGTTATTATCTTTAACAACAACAATGAAAAAAAGACTGCCTATAAGGTAATCTTTTAATTATAGACAATCAAAAGGAAAAATGTTGCCCCCGCATAAGTGGTTAAGATGTAAGTCAATGATTTTCAAAGGCTGTTTTTTAAAAATTTTATTTTATTAAGTCAAATACACATAGATCATGAATACATTCATGCATATGTGGGGTACAATGTGCTGATTTTTTTAATACAATCTAATGTGGTTACATTAAACCAATCAACATATCTTTCACCCCATTCACTTGATTATTGTGCCAAAACATCTATGTTCTACATTTCACAGATTTGACTTGTACCTTTCTCACCTGTTTCATAGGTGTGATTCTGCCTTTTACCCTAACTCTGTCAAACCTCCCCCCTCCCTTCCCTTCCCACTCTACTTCTCCCTTTTATCCTGGGCTATAGTTGTGTTCTATCTTTTATAAGGAAGTATGAGTAAATATAAGTAGGTTTCATAGAAGTACTGAGTACATTGGATACTTTTTCCTCCATTCCGGAGACACTTTACTTGGGAGGATATGTTTCAGATCCCTTCATGTAAACATAAAAGAGATAAAGGCTTCATATTTTTTTTCAGAGGCTATTTTAAAAGTTATTATCTTTAACAACAACAATGAGAAAAGACTGCCTATAAGGGAATCTTTTAATTATAGACAATCAAAAGGAAAAATGTTGCCTCCACATAAGTGATTACAAAAATAACTCAGTGACTGAGTTACTTTTTCCTTAAGGATGTGTAGACGTTATACAGAACATAGAACAGATTACAAAGAACAACAAACTCAAAGGTGCATGAAATGAAAATTTATTTTATTATAGATGTTTGAAGTACTGATCACATTAGGTGGCAGACACCAGATTTCATGACCTCAGAGACTTCTCATTAATCTTTGGTGGGCATATACATGCTGGTATCTGCTAGAATCTGAGCTATTTGGCCATTGCCTGTATTAGCAGCAAGACTTTGGTGGTCTGAATAACTTACTTTCATTTACTTCTGATTCAGTCTGTGCCAAGCAAGACATCAGCTCTGATACAGCACAAAACATACAGAAATTATTTAATAGCTTCCCCATAGTTCTGAAAAATTCCATCAAGCCATCTCATTCTCCTATGTTTGTATAGTCTTCAGTCATTTCAAGCATCATTGGTCTCAGGTAGCCATGAAAACAAGTAACTCTCACAGAGTGAAAAATGACAGCAAACCAGTATACTGAATGGAGCAATAGAACTAAAGTCAGTGTCCTTGAGGCTGGGATGAGGACACTGAAAATCAGAGGAATGACTCTGTGTCTTTTAAATGATAAGAAGGCCAATTCTTTTGATTTTGAGCCACATTAGCATCATATAGTCAATTGTCCTAAGAAATCCATTCTTTAATAGAAAGATTTCCCCCCACCAAAGTCATTGATTAGGCTCAAGTTCTGTGAAAAGCAAGAAGGCGGTTGATTCCATACTGTATCTGCTTAGTCTTAATGCTGTAAATTATTGGATTCATAAATGGGGGGAAGAGGAAGTAGATATAGCTCATAATGATATGAACAACATGTGGCACATGTTTCCCAAATCGATGAATGAGGGTTAACCCAGTCACAGTGACATAAAAAACCAGAACACAGCTAACGTGTGAAACACAAGTATTCAGGGCCTTAGCCTGCTCCTTACCTGAGGCAATTCCCATGACAGTCTTAAAGATTAGGATGTAAGAGATAAGGATAAGCATAGAGTCCAAAAAACCAGTTAATGAAACGAGGGCTATAGGATAGAGTCTATTGAAGGTTATGTCAGCACAGGCCAGTTTGATCACATCCTGGTGTAGGCAGAAGGCATGGGAAAGTACATGAGATCTGCAGTAAGGGAATCCAGAGAGGGTGATAATTATGGGCACGATTAGCATAAATCCCCTCATTAGAACCCCCAGACCTATCTTCACCACCTTAGCATTGGTGAGAATAGAGGTGTATCTCAGGGGATTACGGATGGCAACAAAGCGATCATAGGCCATGATGAGCAAGACTCCAGACTCCACAATAGAGAGTGAGTGGATTACATAAGCCTGGAAGAAGCAAGCTCCATGGTTTATCTCCCTGTGACCCAGCCAAAGAACACCAAGCACGGTGGGCATTGTTGTCAAAGTCACTCCAAGGTCTGTGGCTGCCAGTATTGCCAGAAAATAGTACATGGGCTCATGAAGAGTGTGGTCTTCTCGGATAAGAAAGAGGAGGGTGCCATTGCCAAGGAGTATAGAGACATAGATAACAAAGAAAGAAATGGAAATCCAAGGATGAAAGATCTCCAGACCTGGGAATCCAGTCAGTAGAAAAGGGGCAGTGCTGATATTGGGCCACATGTTTGAAACCTAAGGAGAAACAAAGAAAGCTCTCTGCAGACCAGCTCTGTTCAGTAGAAATAGAATTTGAACCACATAATGTGATTTTAAATGTTCTAGAAGCCACATACTCACGATCTAGACTACACCCCTAAATTCTAAGATTCTACTCCAGTTTCTTCTTGCGATCCACTCAGACATCATACTTCATCAAAGAATTGTTTAAAATAGCAGTTATTTTACACAAACTGTAAAAATAATTCATGAATTGAAAAAGAAAGTCTGTTCTCTGACTAGCTCTTTGTTAAATTGGTGTGGTTGGCATAAACATATCCTCCCCCTCCAGACTTCCTATCCCAATCCCTGAGGCTGTGAGTATGATGAAATATCATGCTTGGACATATATAGATGTAATTAAAATTACTGATCAATTCACTTTGCATTAATTTAATGGGAGATTACTTAGGAGGACCTAATTTAATCTTATGCGCCCTTAAAAGCAAAGAGTTTTCACAGACTAATGATGAAATAGGAAACCAAAGAGAGTCAAAGTTTGAGCAGGATTTATGGGGAAGTTGCTGGGTGGGTCACAGAAGAATGATTCCAAGGTGCTTTTAGAAGCAGAGAAAGGGACCCAGCTGACAGTCTGCAATAAAATAGGGACCTTGAAGCTGTTTTAAGGGGACAGGGACATAAGAAGCTAAATTTGGGCAACAACCTGAATGAGCTTGGAAGGGGATTCTTCCCCAAAGCCTTAAAACAATAGCCCACCTAGCTAACACTCTGATTTTGGCCTAATTATAACTTTAAGCAGAGAATCTAGGTAGGTCTACTAGACTGCAGAACTATAGAACCCTGATATAACAAATTAGTATTGTTTTAAACAGCACAGTTTCTGATAATTTATTATGTAACAACAGAAAACTAATGAAGAGGTATTGCTATTATTCATATTCTGCTAAGAACAAACAAATAGTTATGGAATTTATATATGTTAGTTATTGTGCCCATTACTACTACTACAAAATTGTCACAGGGAAAATCCCTGGAAACCGTCAATGTGTTACAACACTAAACATTTGTTTTTTACTTATATTCATGGCTAGTAATTTAGGCTCTGCTTGGATGGGCAGCTTTGGTAATTTCTGATGCATTTTCTCAGGCACAGGTGTAGCCAGATATCATCTCCATCCAATTAAATAATTTCCTGTTCTTTTCTTCTTCCATCCATCACCCATTTCTTGAGTTTATTTCAATCTTGTCTCTCACTTTACTTTCTCCCTCTGATTAAACCCAGATGACTTTTGCAACATCTAGGCTTTAGCACAAAACTAAATATATGATTTTTGACTTTTATTTTCTGTTACTAGTCTCTCAGACCTACTGGCTCTAATTAACTTAATCTAGTTAAAGTATGGTTGCACTTCCAGTCCAATACTAACATTGCTTACCTGACGGCCTGCTATATTAACACATCAATTTCCCTGGAATCAATGACAGATTTTGACATACTGATAATGAGGTCATTTATGAAATGTTAATTATTTTGTTATTAACACAAAAATACATTAACTGATTGGTATGCTGATTGTTAAATTGACTTATGTAAGAACATTAACTTTCAAATAAACCTTATAATATCCTACTTGGCTTAGGTAAGCTGACAGTTGTGTAAGGTACAAAGCAGAAGAAGGAGAGGGCAGAAGAATCACATAGGTGGATGTAGACAGAAAGAAAACTGAGCCTAGAGAACAGCATTGGGAGGAGAAGAACATGTAATATAGAGACCTACAGACATCACGATGACCCCTGTGCATGTTCACTCCCAGTCAGTCTCTCTTTCTTTCCTTGCCTCTTCTAAAGTATTTTCCTATTGAAGGAAAAATACTCTTGATAGTGCTGGGCTAAGCAGAAAGTGTAGGTAGCAACTTAGACATCTTAATTTACCATTAGGTAAAAACGGCTGCTTTTCTGTGAGAAAAGGGCTTTTGGGATTTTCGAGGAAGTTGAACTTTTGTGGGACAATTTGGTACATCTGGCAGAATCCATGGATATAGATAGTTTGCATCATTCTCTTTACCCTCCTGTAAAATCTATGTGAAGTCTATGAAGATTCATCATCTTTCTTTTTCCCTTAATCAGCTACATTCCATTCTCCCACAAGGGCTAGAGTCTTACCTGGGGCATCAAGAATGAAGGGGAGACGGGTGCTGCCAGGTCTTGAAGTAGAAACTGTTTTGTTGAGAAGCTATCTTTGAAGACTGCTAACAAGATTAATTTGTGGGGTTATTTGTATATAAAATGACTCCCAAAGGTAGCTTCTGCTGCTGCATAATTAGGCTTCTGGGATATCTTTTTCTGGCTTTCTTTGGAGAAAGTGGCAGACCTCTAGAACTGTATTTTACACCCCCATGTTTCCTTTACAGAATAAAATCAAAATTGTAATTCCATCCAGCAGGAAAAAATCATGCCATCAAAACACCCCTTGTCTTTTTTTGATTCTCCACCTCAGAAAGAAGCTCTGTCATCCAAACTGCTTTTAAATTTGTCACTCCTGAATCCTGGAGCAAGTAAGCTCAGTAAACTTCGATGAAGCTCAATAATTCCCTGACACTTACCTTTCCTTGGTTCCAAATGAGATTGCTTATTACAGTACTTGGCATAGGCATTCTTGAAGTGATATTTTCTCACAAATGAGTACTGTGGATGAACTCTTTCATCAGTAAGCTTTTATCTGCCTCATGATAAGTCTTACCAAGGAGTCATGGTTCTTGCTTCTGGAGCAATAGAAGTTAAGTAAAAAAATTTCATTTTAAGTGTCCTGTAGTAAGGTAAAAATGAGGGCATGGTGTAGATATCCTTTCTATCTCTGGCTTTCTCTAAAGATGCATACCTGAAGGAAAATCTGTGATACTCATAGTTTAGCAGAGAGATATGAGAGTCTCTGTTGTCTTGTGTTAGTCTTGTATTCCAGAGTTGTCTCATCTTCAACCAGCCCATCTCCACAAAAAATTATAAATAAAAATCCCTGATTGCTGTTGCTAGTTAAAGACCCTCTTGTAACTGTGTTCTGCCCCAAAGATGTGTGCCACATACTGTGACCCCATGTCCCCCCTCCTCTCATCTTTCCAATCCCTCATTCCCATACTCCACCCCTAGTATTAGATCATCTACTGCCTTCATATTAGAATTGAGTACATTGGACTCTTGCTGCTCTATTCTCATTATTCCACCTCCATTCTGGTTAATACAAAAGATGTAGGGTGGCACCTGTGGCTCAAGGATTAGGGCACTGGTCACATATACTGGAGGTGTGGGTTCAAACCCAGCCCCAGCCAAACACTGAAGAAAAAAAAAAGATGTAAAGTCTCCACCTTTTTAAATGGCTGATTAGTATTCCACGGTATACAGATACCACAGCTTGTTCAACTATTCCTGGGTTAGTGGGCATCTAGGTTGCTTCCATGTTTTGATGACTATAAATTGAGCCTGGATAAACAGTCTAGTGCAAATGTCCATATCATAAAAGAATTTTTGTTTTTCTGGGAGATGCCTAGTAATGGGATTACAGGACCAAATGGGAGGTCTACTTTGAGTTCTTTGAGAGTTCTTCATACTTCTTTCCAAAAAGGTTGTATTAGTTTGCAGTCCCACCCCAGGAGTATAAAAGTGTTCCCCTCTCTCCACATCTGTACCAGAATCTGCAGCTTTGAGAATTAGTGATGTGGGCTATTCTCACTGGAGTTAGATGATATCTCAGTGGGGTTTTGATTTGCATTTCTCTGATGATCACGAATGATGAGCATTTTGTTAAATACTTCTTAGCCATTTGTCTGTCTTCGTCAGAGAAGATTCTGTTCATATCTCTTGCCCAGAGGTAGATGGGATTGTTTACTACTTTTCTGTTGATTAATTTGTGTTCTTTGTAGAATTTAGTTATCAATCATTTGTCATATTGGTACCCTACAAATATCTTTTCCCATTCTGGACGCGGTCTTTTTACTTTATTTGTGTCCTTAGCTGTGCAGAAGTTTTTCAGCTTAATTAAGTCCCATTTGTTAATTTTTATTGTTGCGATTGCTGCTGAAGTCTTTGTCATAAAATCTTTCCCCAGTCAAACATCATCAACAGTTTTCCCCACACTTTCTCCTATGATTTTTATTTTTATGTGTCTTAGATTCAAGTCTCTTATTCATCTTGGATCAATTTTTGAAAAGATTGAAAGGTATGGGTTGAAGTTCAGTCTGTTACATGTGGTTATCCATTTCTCCCAGCAGCATTTGTTAAATTCGAGTTCTTTCCCCCATCGTGTGCTTTTGTGTGGTTTATCTATGATTGGATGGCAAGTAGAGACTGGTTTCATCCCTTGGTTCTTTATTCTGTTCTATATGCTTATGTCTCTATTTTTGTGCCAATATCATGCTGTTTTGATTATTGTGGACTTGTAATGTAGCCTGAAGTCAAGTAGCATAATGTCTCTGACTTTGCTTTTATTACTAATAGCCTTAGCTATATGGAGCTTTTTCTGGTTTCATACAAAATGAAATACAGTTTTTTTCAGTTCTTCAAAGTATGATGTTGGTATTTTAATGGGGAATGTATTGAAACTGTAGATTGTTTTGGATAGAACAGACATTTTGACAATATTGATTCTTCCCAGCAAACAGCATGTTTTGTTTTTCCATTTGTTAGTGTCCTCTGCAATTTTTTTCCTTAGGGTTTCATGATTCTCTTTGAAAAGATCATTCACCTCTTTGTTCGGTAGATACCTAAGTATTTCATTTTCTTTGAAGCTTCTGTGAAGGGAATTGTGTCCTTGCTTTTCTTCTCAACTTGCCTGTTATTGGCATATACAAAGGCTACTGATTTGTGGACATTGATTTTATACCCTGAGACATTAGTGTATTTCCTGTTGAATCCCAGGAGTTTTGTGGTTGAGCTTCTGGAGTTTTCTAAGTATAAGATGATATCATCAGCAAAGAGAGACAGTTTTATTTCCTCTTCCCCATTTGGATGCCCTTTATACCTTTCTCTTGCCTGATCGCATTGGCTATAACTTCCAAAATTATGTTGAATAATAGTGGTAATAGTGGACATCCTTGTCTGGTTCCAGTTCTAAGTGGAAAAGCTTTTAGTTTTACACCCTTCAGTATGAAGTTAGCTGTGGGTCTGTCCTAGATGACTTCAATCAGCTAAATAGCTATGTCACATATGCCTATATTCTTAAGTGTTCTTATTAGAAAAGGATGCTGAATTTTGTCAAATGCTTTCTCTGCATCTATTGAAAGCATCATATGGTCTTTGATTTTGCTTCAGTTGACGTGGTGTATTACATGTACAGATTTGCGTATGTTAAACCAACCTTCATCCCTTGAATGAAGCCTACTTGATCATTATGTATAACTTTTTTAATGAGTAGCTACAATCTATTAGCAAAGATTTTTTTTGAGTATTTTTGTATTAATATTCATTAATGAAATTGGTCTGTAGTTCTCTTTTTTAGTTAGGTCCTTGCCTAGTTTTGGAATCAAGGTGATGTTTGCTTCATAGAAAATGTTGGGGGAGGTTCCTTCCTTCTCAGTGTTTTGGAATAGGTTCTATAGTATATGTATAGGCTTGTCTTTGAAGGTGTGTTAGAATTCTGATGTGAAACCATCTGGTCCTGGGCTTTTGTTGTTGTTGTTGTAGTTGGGAGTTTTTTTATTGCTTCTGCAATCTGAGTGCTTGACATTGGTCTGTTCAAGTAATCTATGTCTTCCTGGTTGGGTTTAAGAAAGTGGTGTTATTCTTGGTATTAGTTTTTTCTTCTGCATTGTCAAATTTCTGAGCATAAATTTTTGTTAATAGTCAGCAATAATCTCTTGTATTTCTGTGATATCAGTTGTAATGTCCCCCTTTTCTTATCTGACTGAGGTTATTAAAGATTTTACTTTTCTATTTCTGGTTAATCTCACCAATGGTTTATAAATTTTATTTATCATTTCAAAGAACTGACTTTAACACTCCAACAATTTCTTCATGGTTGGAATTTTCATCAGTAGTTCCACTGTGATCTCTTTGGGAAATTGATCTCTTCTGATTTTTCATTTCATCAGGGTTCCTTCACTGGTTTCCCTTCAGGTGTGGTTTGATATATATATTTTTTGAATTCTAGGCTATAAGATTAAGATGACACTAAGGTACTATGAAGAAATAGAACAAAAGGGGGAAAAGGAAAAAATAATTATAATTAATAAAGCTTATTTGGTGACCTGGAAATGAAAAAGTAAGCAAGAAAAAAATATATTTAATTTAATTTTAATTAATATATGCCTCTAAAGTACCATGGAATAGAAAAAGAAAAATCATAGTAGGAGTGGTTCTTGTTAGGTTTAAGGAGAGCTCCTAAGTGGTGCTCTTGTATTAGCAGTAACAGCACCTTCTGGCTGTGAAGATCTATTGCTGAACTTTGTTCGGTCTACTGTGAGCAACTGGTCATCTTGAAGGTTGAGATGTAATTTCTGACTCTGCTCTGATAGTTAAGTTCTGAGGCAAGCCCCCTGGGCCAGGTGCAGCACTGGTGAATTGGAGGTGGGGCTGTGGGGGATACCTGAAGTTTGGCGGTAGCACACCAAATTCAGTTCTGAAGAGGGAGCCCTGAGATCTGTGCTAGGGCAGATACCTAGACTCAGTGCCCATAATAGGGTGTGGAGTCTTGGAGAGGTCTGTGGTGGCAGCAGAGCCACTATATTGCCATTTCACATTCAGCTAAATCCCTTTTTTAGGCAAAATCCCTTTCTTCATTTAAGTATATATAGGCCACAAATGCTGATTCCCATCTGCAAAGTTGTTGTAGATATAATGACTGACCTAAAACTTTTGAAAAATACATATCATCATGTCAGGATTATAATAATGACAAATTTGGGGCAGCTTATTTGAGTGCAAGAAAAATTGGGTCTCCAAAATTCATGTGGAATAAGATCAGAAATTTATAGGTGACTGAGGCTCTGAGGTAATATTTTTTACTCAGTCCCTTTCATGAATCTAATAAGAAATCACTTTTATCATAATGGAATTAGGCTATAAAAATATTCCTTTTATTTCTCTGTCAGGAAGTGCTACATTGCTTAGTCTAAAAATTTCAAGATATTTTTATTTTCCTTTATTTTATCATTATTTTTTGTAGATAAGTGCATGACGACTAATTGTCATCATGGGACACTGTAATCTCTCATAAATTGATAAAATACTTATTTTAATTGTATATCCCAAAAGGATTGAGGGTTTTATTTTTGTGTTTGTTTTTTAAAAAAAAAAATAGAATCCCTATTAGATAGTGGATGTTCTAAATTCTGAACTATATTAGGCTTCCTTTTTCTCCCTTCTCCCAAACAGAGCTCAAGGCTAATCCCAGATTGCTGAAACTCAATCCTGCAGGAAGCATTTGTTAGCGCAAAATACTCATTCTTCACTGGCTGAAACATCAAAAAGATTCTCCCTCTTAGCTTCCACTTAGATGTTCATAGATGATACCTGGTAAGTCTTAGAATCTGAGATTATGTATTACATACTGGAAAATGAAGGAATCATTTTAAAGAGAACACACATCTCATGTAATCCAATAGGTATGACTCCAGGATGATAAAAAAGCAATTGAATTATATAATAGATAAATGTTTAAACTCCAGATTCTGTCTCATGTTTTCTCATGTTTCTTGAATATTTCTGGATCAGTTAATGAAGTGCGAGGTGACAAATATTCAACTTATATCAACTTGTAGAAGGAAGTCTAGAGAATTATTATCTGAGTAGATAAATAAATGGAAAAGTTATTTGTTAGGAGGCAAGGATTACACATGTTTAGACTAGGGCAGATTGAGGGAAAATGCTAAATGTTTGAAGTTCTTTCTTTGGAAGAAAAGGGTAAATTTTTATGGATTATTAGTTTATAAATCAGCACATTCTATGTTTCTTTCTAAATATTTGAAATAGAATGTGTCATTTAATTTTCCCAGTCACTCTGTGATGTATCCCTTTCCATTAACTTTATGTGACTAATAAGGAGATTGATGTACTTTGAGCATGCAAAACTAAACAATGCCAGATCCAGGATTTGAACTCTCTCAACTGGTTTCTGATTCTTTGCAATTAACTGCCATGGTGCGTGGTCAGTGTTTGTAATAGGACTGTAGATTTAGGAATTTTCTGATAAATTAGGAAAATGGCAATTTTAGACTCAATGTAAAGAAAACATACTTGATATTTGCAGTTATTCTGCAATGTGGCTGGTTGTCTTAGAAAAAAAAAATGAGTTTTCTGTCAATGGATGGTTTCTGGCAGAGATCAACTGGGGAACTTCAGAGATGAGTCTTGATATTGCAAGGAGTGTTGATTAACCCTACCAGGAAATGTGTAATTAGATTCCTAAATCCTTTAAAACTTGTGTGGGAGAGGGGACATGAGGGGGGTGGATGGGAGGAGGGAGGGTGATTGGTGGGGTCACCTCTATGGTTAATCTTAGAAGGGTACAAGTGAATCTTTCTAAAAGCAGAGAATGAATGTCTTAACTCAATAACTAAGAAAATGGCATGAAGGTTATGTTAACCAGTTTGAAGAGAGTATTTCAAAATGTATATGAAAACAGCACACTGTACCTGATGATTGCATTAATGTACATAGTTATGCTATAAGAAATAAAAATAAAAAATAAAAAACTTGTAAATCCTGGGAATTAATCTGTGCCAGAACTGCAGTTGTAGGTATCACTAATGAGTCAGGGTTTATTCAAACAATAAAGACTCACATTTCCAGATTGTTTATCATGACCTAGGTTTCAAAGGCTTAAGAAATCTTTCTCTCTCTTTTAAACATATACATGTCAGTGCAAACCAAGTTATTTCCCAGGCTTCCCTTGCCATCAAGTGCAGTAGTGCTCAATCCAAGACCACCTTAGCCCCATCTCTCAATCTACCCTACCTCATATCAGTATCACTGAGTCCATAGGTTTTGCTTCTTTGTTTTCCCTTAGCTATTGCCTCACCACTTTATGATATCCCATCTGGACTACCACAAATAGCTTTCTAACAAGATCTCTCTACCTTTTAGCTTTCATATCCTACACAAGTCACCACCAAGCTGCTAGCAGATCATAGTTGTAAAAGAAAAGGTCTGCCTTACACCTACAAATTATAAAATATTTATCTTAATATGGTTAACATGACACTTACTCTTCTTCTCTTTTCATTAGTTCTAATATCATTTCTGCTAATTAACTATTTGTATGGTAAAATATTTATTGATTCATAATTCCAGCCTATTTTCCATACTTTTGTGCTTTTACACAATCCATGTTCTTTTTGTCAAATTTTTTCTTTATCTCCTTTATCTGGATAATACTTAAGATCTACAACATATTATTCTGCTGAATAGCCAGTTTTATTCTGCCAAATTTAAGTAAAGGTACATAAACTCATCAATCCTTATTCAATTAAGGGCTATGTTCCCCTCCAATGTGAGATTCTAAAATAATCAAGCATGAAGGCCTCAAATGTCTAGGCGACACTTCACAAAGCCATTATTTTGTTGTTGCTACAGGGAAGTGCTACTGGGCATCCAATAGACAAGAGACAGGAATGCCGCTAATCTTTCTACAGTACACATGGTATGTCCAACAACAAAGAATTCATTTGGCCAAAAATCTCATTTGGCGCTAAGATTGAGAAAACCTGTCCTAGTAAAATATGAGTTAGGCCTTATGGGAGTTCGAAATGGAAAAGTCTCAGAAAGGAAGGTAATTGCTTTCTCAGAATGAACTGTTTCTTTTAGACTGAAGGCTAGCTTTACTTTATATACTTACTATCTTATTTACTTATTCAATGCTTGTGTTTTCCTTCCTCTGACTACTCACAATATATTGAGTGAGTTTCAGCTTGTACGTTACCTTTCAAGGATTTTCCAGTTCAACTATTACTCATGTGGCCATGTTAAATTTTCCAAATTAATATTTCTGATAAAGTCAATGATATATTTTTCAGCCAAATCTCAGAGATTTTTGAACAATAGTAGGGTAATAGACTCTTGAAAATAAAGACATACATCTCATCAGACAAGTAGTATATAATAAACATATTCCATACTCTAAGTACTGCATGAACTTAGTTAATTAAGGTAATGTGGGAATAATTTCCAATAGAATCTAAACAGGAACACTCTGATCAAATTATGTAATATATATTTATATTGCCCAGCCTTATTTAATTGCATGATATATATATCAGTATTATCCATACATATATATGGATAAATAAAGGGTTATGGGCATCAAATAGATAGGCTCAAATAAGGATTGTGACATGTATAGTTATACCTTTTTGCATATATACTTATATATGTCACAATACTTATTTTCTAAATTGTACATATAAAACCCCTGAAGATAGAAATTTTTTTATTTGATTCTCTCCAGGTAATGTAGCATGGAATTTGGATCCCAGTAGATTTACCTATAAAAATCATTCTTATATTTTTCATTTATATAATAGGGTAATAATGCAAATAACAAAAGCTACAAAGGTAAAATAATGCAAATGTTTAAATATTTTAAGAGAGGGTGATATTTAACATATATTTTATAATTGTTACATGATACTTTCTGAAGTCCCAGCACTCAGAACAATATAGATACTTCATAAATATAAAATAAATGAATTTATCTTTATTCTTCAATTGCTTGAAATAATACATGGAACATAGTAAACATTTAATACATAGTAGACATTTAATAAATCTTTGTTGAATAAAATAATCAATAAACATTTAATTTACTTTAATAATTCAAATTCTTTAATGTGAGGAAGATAATCTAGTTTACTAATTTATGTATTTGTAAAAAGGACAAGTTTCTGAAAAAGAAGTCTCAGAACAGAAAACCTTTCTCAGAATTTGATAAGTATTAAGAAAAGAAGAAATGAATGTTCCTGCCATTGACCTGAGATGGGATATAGTTGTCTTTCTATGTCCTAAAGACAATCTAAGTATATTCGGAGAAAAGAAAATAAACAATTTAAGAGTGATGGGCAGGCATGATGGTGAGATTTTCCTTGTTATAAATCTATAATTTTTGCCCCATTAATGTGTTTATGTATTTCATACACTGTTTAGATAGTTTGAGAAAATGAGTTTTGAAATTGTTAAAAGAAAATAAAAGTTTTTTTTTAATTATTCAGTATTTAAGTATCTGTGATGGAAATATATTCCTCAAGTAGAGATGAATTCTGGTTGCAAGGAATCAGCAAGCAATCCTTGATCTTTGAACAGTGAAAAGGCAAAATTTCTCTATAATGAAACACTTCCCAGAAAACAGAGCTAGGTGGCTCTGGAAGCCTGTATTGTCATGTGTTAGAGTGACTGGTGGAGGGCAGAACATTTTCACCTCTACAGAAGCTATTGTATTTTGTATTTTGAGTAGACATAGGATGTATAGCACTGTCCATAAAGAATTACATTTTATAGAGAGTTATGTATAATTTTAAACAGAAAAACAACCCTTCACACTTAAAGAGGTAATGGTGGGTATTTCTGAAAAAAGCATAATATAGAGGTCATAGTTTAGTACTTGATGTTAAGTACAAGAGATGCACACATGACAGGATATGGAAAATGAGAACAAGCCCTGATAGGAACTGCTAAGGAAAAGACCCAAGAATTTAAAAGTTAGCATTTATTTTCTTAGATAACAAGTAGAACAAGGTACAAGACACGTTTGTGTCTTAGAAAGACACTGAAGGCAGCGCCTGTGGCTCAAAGGAGTAGGGCACTGGCCCCATATACCAGAGGTTGTGGGTTCAAACCTGGCCCCTGCCAAAAAAGAAAAGAAAAAAACTGCAAAAAATAAACACACTGAAAGCTTTAAAAAATTAAATTGAAGGATTTTCTATATAGTCTATATCAGAAGGATCAGACTATAAGAAACTAACTTTAGGAAACCAGATGGTGATCTGCAAAGCTAAAAACTATTCCAATTAGCTTACCTTTTGATTATGATGCAGAAGAATGGTTCACCAACACCATGGGTCTTTTATACTAATATAGATGGAGTCTACTATTGCAAATCTTAACTCTGCATCAAATTATTATTTTTCCCAATTACAATTGGTAAATCACTAGAAAAGTCCAGATAATGAATAGCAAACACAGGATAAAGAGAATCTGTCGGGTTCAGTAGTCCTGAATCAGAAAAAAGCTATCTGCTGCATTTAACTTTGCTCACTGAGAATGATTAAGGACTGCAGGAGTATGGAACCTGCTGGTTAGTCTCTCAGTGACTTTGGGAAAGGGGATAGAGAAGAATAGCTAGAATAGGAAACATAAAATGAAATCTAACTCCCATAAAGTAATGTCTTTTTACTTTTAATTCATCAAGTCTTGACAGGGAATAGAAGATGAAACAGCAATAACACTGTTCAATTCTACTGAGCAAATCACCATGCTCACAGTCAATGGCTCAATCTTCATGCCCTCTGTATTTATATTAATTGGGATTCCTGGCCTGGAATCCATGCAATGTTGGATTGGAATTCTCTTCTGTGCCATGTACATTACTGCTGTGATTGGAAATTCCATAATTTTAGTTATTATCAAATACGAAAACAGCCTCCACCTACCCATGTACATTTTTTTGGCCATGTTGGCAGCCACAGACATTGCACTTAGCACCTGTATTCTTCCCAAAATGTTAGGCATCTTCTGGTTTCATTTTCAAGAGATTTCTTTTGATGCTTGTTTGCTGCAAATGTGGCTTATTCATTCATTCCAGGCAACTGAATCAGGTATCCTTTTGGCAATGGCCCTGGATCGCTATGTGGCCATCTGTGACCCCCTGAGACACGCAACCATCTTTTCCCAGCAACTCTTAACTCATATTGGAGTTGGGGTAATATTCAGAGCTGCCATCCTTGTAACACCTTCCATAGTGCTTATCAAATGTCGTCTGAAACTCTTCCGATCTACAGTCATCTTTCACTCTTATTGTGAGCACATGGCAGTTGTGAAGCTGGCTACTGAAGACGTCCGAGTCAACAAGATGTTTGGTCTCTTTGTTGCTTTTGCAATCCTAGGGTTTGACATTATCTTTATCACTTTGTCCTATGTTAAAATTTTTATCACTGTCTTTCAACTTCCTCAGAAAGAGGCACGATTCAAGGCCCTCAATACATGCATCACCCACATCTGTGTTTTCCTGCAGTTCTACCTTCTCGCCTTCTTCTCTTTCTTCACACATAGATTTGGGTTTCACATACCTCCATATGTTCATATTCTCCTGTCAAACCTTTACCTGTTAGTCCCACCATTTCTCAATCCTATTGTCTATGGAATGAAGACCAAACAAATTCGCGACCATGTACTGAAAATTGTTTTTTCTAAAAAAGTATCTTGATCGTAAGGACTGTTTCTATAGAAATTTGGATTTGTTCTATGTAACAACCTGAAAGTGTTGAAAATTCCTGAAATATATCTCTAAAACAA
Source organism: Otolemur garnettii (assembly GCF_000181295.1). Taxonomy (NCBI): domain Eukaryota; kingdom Metazoa; phylum Chordata; class Mammalia; order Primates; family Galagidae; genus Otolemur; species Otolemur garnettii. The sequence goes on from NW_003852396.1 coordinate 33,360,780, forward strand.
TCTTTAAATCTCAAATTTTCATAATACAAGAGATATTCAATAACCTTCAAATACTCATTAACTGTGGCTTACTACTCATATGTATGTTTTTAAATCTTATATGGAGATGTCACATTAAGATCTTTCTTTTTTCTTATCCATTTTCTCTCCAGCAACATTTATACATGTACAGAAAAAAAAAATTCTGAAAACAGCATTTGATTCCAGGTAACTTCAAAGGACTACTTCACACATAAATATTTTCACACTGTTAATCCATCTCATGCTTGCAATTTTGGCTATTTCCCAATTTTTAATATTTTCTTTTGAGTCTACCTTTTAAAAAGTTTGGAGTCATTTATCTGTGTTTTATATACTTCCCCAAAATATTTATGAATACAAAAATAAAATAAAATCATTAATATAATATTTGTAGTACAAAACATATGTAATGCAATGAAAGACTATAAACACTGAAGAATTTACATAGTATTTAGGATGCAAGAAAGTTTGAAAAATTAGGAGTATTCCAAAATACACTTTTTCGGGAAACAAAAATAGTGGTCTGGATTTATTATTAAATATCCTTCCACAATCACACATTTTACTGATTTTTTTCATAATTTGGGTTTATTCAAATTTTGAGGTTTAAGTTTTAGACTTGAACATATAGTCAAACTTACTGCATTTAGATATTACCCACAGAAACATCCTTGAATATAGAAACAGTTTCTAAATTACCTTTTCATCAGCAAAACAGAAAACAGTGCCAGAAATTTCTTAGAGTATCGGTAGAAATGGCATTGAGTAATGAATGAATTATATATGTTCTTGTTATTAATCAATAATATTCAAAATCAACAAATTTAGTGGCTCTAAGGTACTAAAGTTTGTCATACTGAAAATCTGCACACTAGAGACTTTATTCTGATACTATTAAGATTTAAAAAGGATGAAGATATTAAAGAATCATGTGTAATCTTGCAATAATAGATGAGTCAAACATACAACTGGCATAGGAGAAACTTTCCCCTAAAACAAGAAACTTAGATCTCTGTTAGCACTTTACTCCTCTTCTGCCCTGTATCATCAACCTCTGACAGAATGCTGCAGCAACAAAGACCAGGTTTGTATTTTGGGCAACCCATCTTAAATGCTTAGCACCAATGAAATGATTACTTTGAAAAAGAACCACGTAGATGGGAAGAGTCATCTGGATCGTTAATTTTGGACAAGTATATGATCAAAAAATAAGTAATACAAGAAAATATTCCACTACAAAAAATTATATAATTTAAGAGGACAACACAGATTCATACAATCTTGGAAAATTGCTCTTGGCCTTTTTGCTAAGATGAAGTGCATATAATTTTGGAAAAATTCTCATAAATAAAACAAAAGTAAATTTGAGTCACAATCTGTTTGGTTTTTAATAAAATTTCTGTAAATATGAGCTATAATTATTAGGAAATGAAAAATACAATGACAAAAAGTAAAATGAATACTCCTGTGATCTTTATCCATTTATTTTTATTGAGATATAATTCTCATGCCATACTATCTGTCTTTTAAACTGTGCAATTCTGTAACTCCTCTGCAAGCTTCTTCAGAATCTAATTCCAGAATGTTTTTGTCACCCTAACATGAAATCTATACTCATACTATTTACTCCCATTACCCCTGCTCCGCTTCTCACCTCCATTCTTAGAACCACTGATCTATTTTACATCTTTATGGGTTGTCTTTTCTGGATGTTTCATATAAATAAAGTATGCAATGTGTGACATCTTGTTTTTGGTTTCTTTCAAACATTCCCAACTGATATATTAAATGTTTACCCATGTGCTACTGTCAATAATACATTTCATTAAAAGGATGAGTAAGATTCCATTATATAGATGTACCACATCTTATTCATCTATTTTTTTCAGTTGATAGACATTTAGAATGCTTCCCCTTTTTGGATCTCATTAGCTATCACATAAAAAGCATCACAAAAGGACTCACTTGTTAGCATTTGTCATAAATTTACAGTAAGTTCCATCAGCACTTGTGTATGGAGAGAAGGAATAGACAAAATGCATATTTGGGTTCAGTCAAAGGACAGCTGAGGTATGATAAGACAAGATCAGACAAAAGAAGTGAATAAAAGGCAAGTAATTAAAGTAAGAAGCTACATGAATTATGAAACTGATAAAGGATAGTGAAAATAAGGTAAGATCAACAGATTAGATGTATCTTATTGTGTCAAAGTATTGATGAAATATTCTAAGAATGAGAAAAAGTGATTTAGTAAAAACATAAAATACAAGTTGGGAACAATATTCATTAAGTATAGGACATTGATAATCTCTGGTAAGAAGGTGGAAAATGCTGTTGAGGTGGATAAGTGTGATTCAATTGTACTGATGCTTCCTTAGGAAACAGAATTTTCCTTAGGAACATGAATTTTTACTTGTTATTCCTTATTTCTTTTTTGTACTTATTTTATTTTAAGATAAATTTGCCAAAAATGATAAGTGAATATATTCTTTATATAGAACATGACAAACAATTTAGTTTAAGAAAGGAAGAACAGCATTCTGATTTCTTAGTAAAAATATCTCCTAATGTGCTTTGATTTCTATAGTAAATATTTCATCAGATTAGTCTCTAATTTGAGAACTACAATTAGGATTCAGAGTAAGGCAATCATTAAGACAGCAATGAGTATAAAAATTCAGTTCTTTTTCCTACATTCAAGTTTAATGTCTGTATCTAAATATAGTCTTTGTATATTTTTAAAACTTAATTTAATTAATAGTATGCCCACCAATTATATGAACAATGTTAATTAAAGCATTCCCCTTGATAAAATATGCTGACATCAATATATTTTGAATAATTTATTCATAAACTGAGAAAATAATGATAAAAGCATATAAAAATTATATACCTTATATAACTATATTTTTTAAAAGAATCTACTAAAGGGTAGAGTGCCAAAGATTAATATTTAACTTTGGGTCATAGGGTTATAGATTATTTCCTCTCTTTTTTGCATTAATTAATTTTATGTAATGAAAAAGTAAAAGTCAACATACATACATATTTCAAAATAAACTTTATATTAAAAATATTCAGAAGTAGGAAACTTCTGAGGATCAAAGAATTCTTTTTTTTTTTTTATTTATTTATTATTAAATCATAGCTGTACATTGATGCATTTATGGGGTTCAGGGTACTGCTTTGATATACAATGTGAAATGCTTACATTGAACTAAGTAACACATCGATCACAATTATACTCATTTTTTAATGGTTTTGTACCATTG
>NW_003852396.1:33366900-33393552 GCF_000181295.1 Otolemur garnettii
ATCTCTTCTGACCCTATGCGGATGCCCTTGATTGCCTTTTCTTCCCTAATTGCGATGGCTAAAACTTCCATTACGATGTTAAAGAGCAATGGAGACAATGGGCACCCTTGCCTTGTTCCTGATCTGAGTGGAAAGGATCAAAGAATTCTTAAAGAAACATAAGATCTCTCTGCCTAGAAAGGACTATCCTGTTCATCATTTGTGTTTTTAAGTATGAAACAAATCATGTCATAGTTGATTTTCTTCCCTTTTCCTGAGCAAATCTTACTCCTTACAAGGCTTACTGTACTCTAAACCCTGTCCTTCCTACCACTTCCAAACATACGTCTCCCTCTGTCACTGACTTGCCTTCTGGAAGTCCTTTTAGTCTCCACAATAAGGTCAAGAGTAAATATAAGAGGCAATATCAGTTCCATTTTCAATTTTCAGCTTCTCTCAAGGAGGAACTGGAGTCTCAATCTGTCCCCATTTTCTCATCCCCTTTCTCTGTCACACATGGGAAAATAAGATAAACTCCCATCTCTGGTGCTGGGAGAGGCACTACCCTACTGTTTGACCAAAAGAAGATGTTTCATCACTGCTATCTTCTGGCCACACAAAATATGCCAGTTCCCCTGGGAATTGAGCAAGAAGTTAGTCTGCTCCTCCGCCCTTGAACTTCTATCTAGGCCTTGGGAGTAATGTTGTCTCCCAGGATTTGATACAGGCTTATTCAAGTTTGTTCACCAGGGAAATTCACATTACAAAATTCAAATCTTTCACAGCTAGTATCAGCAGAGAACTTCTGCCTGTGCCAGTCACTTTCCACTACTGTTTGTGGGTACTGAGTAATTTTTGGTTAGGAATGTGTACAAAGTCAAGTGAAAGTCAAATGATATGTCTTAAAGTACAAACACAAGTACACACAATAAATGTAGACTTCACAAAATAAAAATGAAGGCTATGAATATATTTTTCTTGAACTGTGACTTTGAAGTTCTATGATCTACAATTCAAGAACACTAATGATACATTGGAGACTCATCTTTCGAAGAACACCATGTAGGGGTAGTTAGCTTGATGTCAGTGTGGAAGTAATTTAAACTTGCTAATGTTTTACATGAAGGAAAGAAGGACAATGGATGTGTAGGTAAGTTCACGCTTTCCCTCTGAAGATTGATGTCTAAGCCTATTTAGATGTATTGACAATAGACAAGTTAACAGGAAAAAAGGAAATGACTTTTTAACATACATAAGCATGAGGAATCACAAGAAAGTGATTAGCCAATACTGAATGAGTACTGTGTAGCCTTCTTCATAGGGGAGGAGATATTGACTAGGATCTGAGAACAGACAATAGTTTGAAGTTCACCTGATCTCTTGGTGTGGTTTTTAATTATCAGTCTCTTCCTATGTAATATGAGTTTAATTTTCTCTGGCTAATTAAATTTCAGGGAAGGGATTGAAGTTAATTGTGTTCCTCTTTGTCGGTCCAGTTTCTAGGTAGATAAGGGAACTTCATGGAATAGCCTCATCCCATATTCAGTGAACAGCGGAGGAATGCAAGACAGGAAGGAGGAAGGGTAAATCAGAGAGACCTTGAGATTACTGCTTTAATTCAGCAAATCAACATGTGATATCTAGGAGTATTGTTCTGAGCTCCAACAGTAGAATAATCTCCATAAAACTCCAAATTCAGCATCTGTGATTATTACTGTCATTGGGGGCCAAGGAAGAACCCTGCATGTGATGACTTTAATTATGGACAAATATATAGCAATGCTTAGGACAACACCACTTACAAAATTTAAAGATTGTCTTAATTTAGAGTCCTAAACACTTTCATAATCTGTCTTTTCTCACTTTAAAAAGTTGTGGGTGCATACTGTTGTCAGTCCTACATTGGACTGTGGTTCACTGATGGCATACAGTTAATGGAAACCACCACGTATTGTGGCAAACCTTGACACTGAAATGAGATTTTTTTTTCTTTTTCCTTTGAAGATTCCTCTCTCTGTTTTTCTGCCAATGTACTTCCACCTGAATGTTCCTTTTTGTCAATTATTCTTCATTAAATGTCTTGGATGATTTTCAGAAACACTAATTCTCTCATTTTGTATTGGACGTTATTCAGAAGATAAAAAAAAAAGAAGCATTTTCTACTTCCCTTTATCATTAAGTAGCCTGATTTCTGTAAAAGGGTTATGACAGCTAACATTGTGTTCATAAGGAAAACAAGGCTTCCAAGTTTATTCAGATCTCTTTACTCCTGGCCACTTCAAAATCATTCATCTCTTGGTGATACCACCCAAGGTATCTTTTCTCCTATACCAGGTTTTCTTGCATTCTTATAATTTTATTAAATAATAATTTTAATGTCCTTACCCTTCAATGTGTGGTAAAAAACATAGGGTGAGAGGTTTTGACAACTTTTCTGAAGTGAAGAATTTTTGCCTAACACTTGTCTCCCTAGTAATAATTCCACTGAGAATGAACCAAAAATTATGTATCTGCCCTTATCTACTGGGTAGACCCTAAATCTTGCAGGGATATCATATTCAAAAACTTTATTAAGGGTAAATTCTGGAGGCTTCCTGTCTGAATTGTCACTCCAAACGTATTGGTGTATGTGTGCCTGTCTATCTGTCTCATTTTCTGCCTTCTACAAATAGATTAGAAGATGTAAAACAAGTTGGAGTGGAAGAGGAAGAAGACCTCACAGGTGATCCCATCACAGGAATGATGTCCAAACACTCAGTACTGACTGTGGATACTGCTTATGGGTGGATGGCTTTGCTAAAGTGCATACTGATGAATCTTTCTGTTGCTCTCTGTATTGGCATTTCTCATTCATTTAAAATCATGACAAATAAGTTGATGAGATTGATACTCCTAATCCTGATAACTCTGTGACTGGATAGGGATAGCATATACAACAGTAAAGAGATTCAGTTCAGCAGGCTCTGCTTTCCTTCTAAGAAGGTCTAGGGACTGCCATGCCTATTCCAAATGACACGGTCTTCATGCCGTCTGTGCTGACATTCACTGGGATCCCTGGTCTGGAACCTGTACAGCACTGGATTGGGATTCCATTCTGTGCTATGTACTGCATTGCTTTGATTGGAAATTCTGTACTTTTGATCATTATCAAATATGAGCCCAGCCTCCATGAGCCCATGTATATCCTCCTAGCCATGTTAGGAGCCACAGACATTGCACTTAGCACCAGCATTGTGCCCAAGATGCTTGGCATTTTTTGGTTCCACCTGCCAGAGATCTATTTTGATGTTTACCTCTTTCAGATGTGGCTCATCCACACATTTCAAGGTATTGAATCAGGAGTCCTGCTGGCCATGGCTCTGGACCGCTATGTAGCTATCTGTTATCCTCTGAGGTATGCTACAATATTCACACGACAAGTAGTCACTTGCATCACAACTGGAGTGATATTGCGGCCTGCAGTTCTAGTAATCCCCTGCCTATTGCTCATAAAGTGCTGTCTGAAACTTTACCGAACCACCTTAATATGCCACACTTACTGTGAGCACATGGCTCTGGTGAAGCTTGCCACTGGAGATGTTTACATCAACAAGTTCTATGGCCTTCTTGGAGCTTTTATTGTTGGTGGACTTGACTTCATTTTCATCACCCTCTCCTACGTACAGATATTTATCACTGTTTTCCACCTGCCCCAGAAGGAGGCACGGCTTAAAGCATTTAATACATGTATTCCTCATATATGTGTCTTCTTCCAATTCTATCTTCTCGCTTTTTTCTCCTTTTTTACCCACAGATCTGGATCTTATATCCCATCATATATACACATCACCTTGTCCAACCTTTACCTACTAGTCCCACCATTCCTCAACCCCTTTATCTATGGGGTAAAGACTAAGCACATTCGAGATAAAGTAGTAAAAATATTCTGTTCCAAAGTTCAGACTTGACATATGATTGAAATAGTTATTTCAATAATGGTAATGGTTCTTCTATTAGACTGACATGATCTGGAAATTCAGTTAATGCTTTTGAGTATCCTCATGATTGATGAATAAATTAAGGAATACACACATACATACACACACAAATGAATGTATATTCATAAGTGTTCAAGCATTTTTCCCAGTTATATTAAGAGAAATAAAATTGTAGAATAAAAGGATTATCTTATTAATTTTGAAAGATATTGATCATTTATTTTTAAAAAATTTCATAGCTCAAACTTCCATAAATAACATTTGAGGACCTGTTTCCACTTATTATATTATCAAACTTAAAAAAAAATAAAAAATTGTGAGACAATAATTTCATTATTTAATATCACATGGGTTTATTTTTAGTTCTAATTTGTATTTTATTTCGGCTTAGGAAAAAAAAATGAGTTACACAGCTTGATTTTTACTTCTGGTTGTTATATCACTTATTACTAGAGCTGTACGTGCTTAGACTTGTTTTTTTCTTTCGAGTCTTCTTGTCAATATGCTTCCTTGGTTTAATTGTTAAAGTTCATGAAATATTTGATATAATAAAGGGCAAATATTCTACCATTTTTTATGTTTTTAATTGCAAATAATAATTCTAAGCAAAATTGTTTGTTTGTAGACAACTCCTTTTTCTTAAATTTCCCCTGAATAAAAATTAGAAATAAATAAGAAATTAAGTATGATTTAGTACTCCATGGGATGCATGGGATGGCATGGGATGCCTCTGGTTAATATTTATGTATGTATTTTCATGGAATATTAAAGTTATTCATTTTAAATATTACATCATTTTAGCAAAATTTCCTCCAACTAACTTTTCTTAAGAATAACCTATCTTCCCTTTTACAAGTTTTCTGTAATGACGTTCCTTCACTATCAATATTCGATTCTATTTTTCAACATATCACAGAAAAAATGACTGACTTGGACTATAAGATATAAGTTTAAGCTTTCACCATCATTTACCTGTTAAATTTGGATAATTCATTTTCCTAGGTATTTTTTTTCAAATAAAAATGATTCCTTTCTGCTTGACTTCAACAAATACCCACCATTTGAACAGCGCCCCTGTATGTTATCAAAAATGGTAGATAAGTGAACATACTTTGTAACCTGTGAACTATGATTTAGGAATTTTCTCCTCTATAAACACAATAATTAACTAGCCATCTTTCATTTGCCAAACTCAGGTTCCAGAATAATAATACAAAATTTTCTTCCAAACTCATTTGTTTGATATGCTTAGGCAACCACCTTGAGCTTTTGCTAAATTATTTACTATTCATAGTGAATTTTGAAGAATAATAAATTTTCTCTTTTTCCATTAAATATTAGAATCGGTTTCTAGTTTCTACTTTCTGGATTCTACATTAAACCTCTAAAGTAAATTCTAGGGAATTTTTTCACCCTATATATTATACTGTCATTTAATTTTAACAACCTGTATTGTTTCTTGTGATTGATATATGAAAAATCAGTAGAGATCTGTGCTGTAATAAAAAGTAAGATTAGATGGTTAAAAGGAAACGCATATCAGATCTACTAAGTATAGAGTATAAATGTCTAACCACAATAATTAAGTAAATGAGGTGAGGGATATATTAATCAGTATGATGTAAGCATTCCAAATTGTATATAGAATCAGCACATTGTACCCCATAAATGCATTAATGTATACATGATCTACCTCTCTATGATGTAATAAAAAAAAAGAAAACAGAAAATGGATTTTATAAATATAGCAATTATCCAAAATATAATTTGAAAACTTCTAAAACATTCTATCACAGCACACTATTTTGTGTTAATTTTTTGAAATAATCGACCACTTATACACGGACAAAAAGACAGCATTTAAACAGAAGAATTACTTCTTCAAATGAATAATTACTATAAGGTACAGAAGACAAACATATTATTGAAGTCAGACTATGAAGAAATAAATAAATATTCCCAAGGGTGATCATAGATTTGTATATTATCACATTTGATCACTTTTGACTCCAGTTTTCTGTATTTTAATTCTATAAGTATTATTAAGTAAGCTAATTTAGAGTTGTTTTTATCCTAATTAAGCTGAAATGTTTATCTTAGAAAATATCCTTTTAATTACTAGCTATTTCATTTTTACTCTCAAATCTGATTTTTATGTTAACATATCAGCTGTTCTGTTTTATGTTTGCACGTTTCCCCTTTCTGTTTTCCTCCTTTCACTTGTTTTTAATCTAGCCCTCCTACTTTATTTATTAATTTTTAACCTTCAAATTTAAATTTCCATTTTACTTTAACCATTCCACTTTTGTCCTTCTCTTTGAAGTAATATATATGTGTGTTTGTTATCTATACTGAAGGTTTCTTTCTTTTTCTTTTTCTTCTTTTTGAGATAGAGTCTTACTTTGTCACCCAGGTAGAGTTCTGTGATGTCATAGCTCAAATCTTGGACTCAAGCAATTCTCTTGCCTCAGCCTTCTGAGTAGCTGGGAATGCAGGCATCAGCCACAACTATGGCTATTTTTAGAGATAGGGTCTCTCTCTTGCTCAGGCTGGTCTAGAACTTGTGAGCTTGAGAATTTATAATCTGCCTGCCTCAGCCTCCCAGAGTGCTAGGATTACGGTTGTGAGCCACCACACCAGGCCGTCTTTTTTTTTTTTTAATACGCAATGTCAGTGGTGTCATCCTCTCAACTCGCTGGTCTTAAACTCTTGATACACTTCGAGAGTAGTTGGGATCACAGGCATCTGCAGCCATTCCCTGAATATTCATTCATGTCTGTCATAAATTTATGTTTGTGAAAGTCATCTATATTTTTGTCCCCTTTGGCTCTTTCTCTTTATTGTGTTATAAGAATTAATTATGAGAATATATACCACCATTGATTCATTCTATGTTCTTTTTGTGAGAAGCTAGGTATTACAGGCATTATTTTACATAGTATTGGTATTTAGAGGAGATGCATTGAATTACACATCTTATTAAATATATTTTTAAAAATTATTTTGGAACAAAGTTATTTTAGTCATTTATAGCACTATAATAGTTTGTCTTTATTTTTTTCATTGACACATAATATTTGTAGATATTCATGGGAGGATTGTGATATTCTGATATATGTATACTATGTGAAATAAGCAAATCAGGACATTAAAGACATCCATCACCTTGAATATTTGTTATTTTCTTGTTTGGGGCATATTTCTAATATTCTCCACTAGCTGTTTTGAAATATGCAGTATATTCAGCTCACAACAACCTCCAACTCATGGGCTTAGGCCAAGGAGTAAATTTTGGCAAATTCTCTTGCCTCAGCCTCCCAAGTAGCTGTGACTACAGGCACCTGCCACAACACCCAGCTATTTTGTTGTTGTTGTTGCAGTTCAGCTGTGGCTTCATTTGAATTTATAGCCACTCCTAATGACTCACATCATTGCCTGAGCTCTGCCTCCTGTCAGAGAAGCAGCAGCATTAGATTGTCATATGAATAGGAGGCCTACTATAAACTGCACATGGGAGGGATCTAGGTGTTCTTTTTTGAGTACCTAGTGCCTGATGATCCTAGGTGGAAATGTAATGTGCTTGAATCACTCTGAAAGCATCCCTCACCCAGTTCTGTAGAAAAATTGTCTTTCATGAAATCTTGTGCCAAAAATGTTGAAGGAAACTGTCCTAGGGGATATTCAAATGGCATTAAGATAGGAGATTTAAAAATAAATTTAAAATACTTATTGCTTAGCCCTACTATGAAACTAATTTATAGCTTTCATAGGAAATCTATAACCCAATTTTAGCCCAGGAATATGGGGAGAGGAGAGAGAGAGGGGAGGGGAAGGGAGAGTGTGGGTGGAGGGAGGGTGATTGGTGGGATCACGCCTATGGTTCATCCTATAAGGGTACATGTGAATCTCTCTAAATGTAGAATATAAATGTCTTAACACAATAACTAAGAAAAAGACAAGAAGGCTATATTAACCAGTTGGATGAAAGTATTTCAAATTGTATATAGAAACAGTATACTGTACCCCATAATTGTATTAATGTACACTGCTATGACTTAATTTAAAAAAAAACCACAAACAAAAAACAAATAAAATAATCATTTCTCATCATTAACTTTATACTGATAATAATTAAAGATTTAAAATCAGAATTTATTTGATTGAAAAATATTTTTCTTTGCTGTATAAGTGTATATTAGCTGTGACCACACATAAACAAACACATGCAAATGTGAACACCAGTGCAAAAAAGATTCTTAAAGAATATTTTTTGTTCTTAGATTTTTATTGAAATGGATGATTTTTAGGGGAATTTGAAGAAACAAATTATGTATGGATTTTTTCACTTCTATGTGGTCCTATTCAGAGATCTGTAACCAGGCTTCTCTGATTCTCTGAAGGTATACTGTAACTTTGTGGTAACATAATTGAGTGCTTGTGAAAGAAGCCGTTATAATATCATTGCTCTTTTCTCAAAGAGGAATCCAGGCATTACCTTTATACTATGTATGGACTGATTCTCCAGATACAAGATTAACTACCAAATCTATGTTTAGAGAAAAGGCGGACAAGGCCATGTTGGATTTGCTTGGTCTTGATGCTATAGATGATGGGATTCATTAAAGGAGGGAAGAGAAAGTAGACATAGCTCATGATGGTGTGCACCACCTTTGGAACATTCCTCCCAAATCTGTGGATGAATGTCAGACCAATGACGGTGACGTAAAAGATGAGCACACAACTAAGATGGGAGATACAGGTGTTGAGTGCCTTGGCCCTCTCTTCACCAGAGGCAATACCTAAGACAGTCTTGACAATTAGAATATAGGAGAAAATGATAATAAGGGAGTCTAAGAAGTTTGTGAGAGACATTAGTATTACAGGGTAAATTCTATTGAAAGTTATATCAGCACAGGCTAGCTTCATGACTTCTTGGTGGAGGCAGAAGGCATGGGAAAGAACATGAGAGTGGCAATACGAAAATGAAAAAAGACGTACAATTAACGGCGTGATGCATACAAAACCCCTCAGAAAAATCCCCACTCCTAACTTTACCACTTGAGTATTGCTGAGAATAGATGCATACCTCAAAGGATTGCGGATGGCAATGAAGCGATCATAGGCCATGGCAAGGAGGATCCCTGATTCTACAGCAGAAAGGGAGTGAATAAAGTAGGCTTGCAAGAAGCAGCCTGCATGGCTAATTTCCCTGTGATTCACCCACAAGACGCCCATCACTGTGGGCATAGTGGTCAACGTCACCATGATGTCTGCGCCTGCCAGCATGGCAAGGAAATAGTACATGGGTTAATGAAGACTTTGGTCATCCTTGACGAGATATAGAAGTGATCCATTGCCAAGAAGAATAGCGACATAGACTGCAGAGAAGGAGAAGGAGATCCAATGATGAGCCACCTGTAACCCTGGGAAACCAGTCAGTAAAAAGGGGGCCTCACTGATATTGGACCACATAGTGTCAACAAGTAGACAGCAGCATTCTTGAAACCTTGAAAGCAGGAACGTGGATGTGTCTTGGCAATAGATGACAGTAAATAACTTTAACCAAAATCTTCAAACTTGGGAATAGTTTCTAGGTGTGGTAAACATGAGTCTGCACCTATTTTCATACAGAAGCAGGCAGGCTGTATGAGAGATGAGGAATGATGGTCATCCCTAATTAGAGTAATATATTACATTAATGGTTGAAATTTTACCAAATTAAAGAAATTTTTTCATTAACATTTCTAATGCATAAGGCCCAACTGTTATGTGGGTGCTTAAAATATCTACAACAGTGGTCAAAACACAAAGTAAAATATAGCATATAAATATTGCTAACAATTTTTTAACTGCTTTTGTTCTTGTAATTGCTAACTACTTGTAGATAAGGAATTTGAATTTATTTTTATCTTTCACAATCGTGTTGAAGACATGTTTTTCCAATTTAATAAAACTTTTATTTTTTGTAATACAATATTATGCTTTTTTATTTCAAAACATTATGGTTATACAAATATACTTGGTTACACTGATCACTTATAATGCTTGATTCAGGACTACAGATGTGCCCATCACCCAAATAGTGTTCATTGTACCCATTAGGTAGGTTTTTATTCAACCTCTCCTCCCCTTCCTCCCTGCTTGATTTCCACTCAGTTCTACTTCCCTTCTGAAATTGAACATCACTGTGCTATGTAGAACAATATGCATCCCCATCACTTCCAATAAATTGCTTTGTCATTCCAACAGTTGTGACTTTACTTGAACTTGGCGAAAAAAGTGGGGGCCACACCAGCCACAGCTAATAAGCATGTAGACTTATCAGATATGCAGCTGTGGACAATGCCACCTCCAATCTATGAAACCAAATTATGCATTTTACCTTGATCCTTAGGTGATCTAGTGCACAGCAATGTTTGAGAAGCTCTGCTCTAAGCATTTGATAACTAATACAACTATGGAGATAAAAACATTTTGATTCTTCAATGTAGTTGATTCTGTTATGCACTCCAATTATTTTTATATGATTTTTAAAAGTTACTGCATCTCCATTATGGTTCTCTTTTCTACATCTTTTCCTTTACAAAATCATTTGACATAATTAATTGCTTGGATTTTTCCTCGGTCTCTTCTCTGAATACTTTTCCTTTATCATGCTCCTCTAAAGGAGCTGTTGCAGCTCTAAGACTGGGAGCATTCTCATCTTTCCACAACATAAGGATGCCAGTCATCTCTACTATTTCCATTTTATTTGTCTCCACAATCCAAAGGAATCAAATTACCAACTCAACTACAGCCCTATTCAGAAACTTGAATTCTCCAGGAATAAGTAGACTCCTTTATTAGATGGCCATAGTATCAAAAATGTGTCAGTATCAGAACAAATTACAAAGAATCTCTGTCCTGTATGAGAAAATGCTCTGATGTTATATGTGCAACAGTATCGTCTTCATAGAGATTGAAATCAACAGCCCTAGGAGTCTTCTAAATCACATTTAAGTCACATACAAGACTAAGCTATGATTATTGCAGAAATCATGTTCTACTTCTGTAACATTTTAGTGCTTTAAAAAATGGGTGGCAATACCCATGCTTGGGGGAAGATTATAATAAATGAAAAACATTGATGGGAAAAGAAAGTATACAAAGGACAAAAAGACAGTAAGAAGCCATCAAACTAGTCATACTTAACCTGAGGGCTAATAAAAGAAATTCAGAATGATCAAACTAGATTTTTACAAATGCAAATAAAGATTCTGTACATTTTTTGTAAATTTCTACTAGAATATTTATTAGGTCTTAGCAGGAATTGACAATAAAACATAAAAAAAATTATATGTGTTCATACTATTTTTATGAGGTGAAAAAAGTTTGAGTTTCTCATTCCTTTCCATAGCTCAGCTGGGTCTTTAACTACAAGACTGAAAAGTCTACAGTAGTTCCATAAATGTGAAAAGAAAGACATGTAGCTGACACCTTTGGAACAAAAAGAAAAGACAGGACAAACCTGAGGACTGAGAGTTCCCTCATATTTACCTGAAAGCAGGTATGTAGAGCTTCAAGAAACATAATGTCCTGTCAACTGACTGAGGCCTAGTAGACCAGTTTCACCATAAATAGAACTGCAGTACATACATCCTCCCAGGACTGTGTTATGTAGCAAAGTACTTTAAAGGTGGCATGGCTTTTATTGAAAAATGTTGAGAAAATTACATGAGAAATATGACCACTAGTTATATGTTTTAATTTTCTGAATGGGGGTGGAAGGCCATGCCTGTGAAATATATAGGCTGTTCTAAACTCAGTGCCTATATTCTCCTTGGTGATTTCCTGCAATTCTGACTTAGTGATATCTGATGAATTACTCTTCCAAATGTGCCTTATATGTGAACATATAAACAACACGTAGAAACATCATTCCTCAATATCATTTAGGACTAGTGCAATGACTGCCACTGTGACTCACCCTGCAATTAGCCAGCATAGGCCAGAGGGCTGTGACAGTTGGGAAGGAAAGTCCATACTGAAGAAATTCTCAGTGTAGACCAAAAGTTTATAATTGGGCTCAGTAATTTCCCAATAATTTTATGCTAAATATTGCCTACCAATGTCTCCATGGAAGCTATATTTCAGAAAGAATGAGGAAAGCATGCATCTGGAGCCTGCTCTTGGCCCCATTCTAGATTTTATACTGACCCCCTTTTTCATATGTTGATATTTTTCTAGATGCATAACTTTAATAGACTTGTAATGACACTCTAAACAAAACACAAGGCCTTCCCCAATAAATACTTGCAAACAAGACAGCATGGTTCCTTGAAGAACAAAACATACACTTAACACATATTGGGGAATGAAAGAACTTGGTTATATGTAGAAAGCAGAGATACTGAAGATTCTCTTGATTCCATAGAAACTAGTTAATAGTCAATCTGTCAATCAGTCCAAACAAGCAATAAAATTAAGAATAGAACATGATTCCTCCAATAGCTTGTTCTCTCATTTCACACAATCCATTTCCTCCAGAAAGCAATAGGAGAGAGCCCATATAATCCCTAGAGTGGAGGATGTGAGTCCCTGGCTTTTCCTAGTAAGTGCCATGGACACCCACCAACAGCATTTGGTAGCAGTTTTCTAGTAAACACAAAGATGTTCATATCTATCTCACAGTCTGCTATTTGAATCTAATAAAAAGCTATAAACCTCTACCCAGAAAACTGAATGAGAAACACATGGTCTTACATGTGTCTAGGTATATACAATTATTCCTATGTTAATCCAAGTGTCCTAGATTAGAAACTCCAAATGTAACACAATTTCTTGAATACACTTATTATATTGAAGGACCAGTATTTCCCTTCTTGGCTTGGCTTCTTACCTGTAGACAGGCCCTGGATACATCCTTACATGCTGTCCTTTACTGCATCAAACATCAGGAGGGAGAGGAGCCCTTCTGAATTTCTGTTCTTGCACTCACCCACTGGCTTGTTGCTAAAGTTAACGACCTATTCCTACATTGTTGGAGGACTCAGTGCAGATGACTCCCCCAGTTAGACTCCCCATAGGGCCCTGTTTGAAAGCTCATGTGTGTGAAAATCACCCTTCCCCAGAGTTACACCTTTCTACACTCTCAGGAGACCCTTTAATTTCTCCTCCTTCTCTCCTCTGTGCAGGAAGAGCTGGGGCATGCAACTGAATGTCCTCAGGAACTTCAACTATTTCCCCCAGGACAGACAAGGAAAACTGGACAATCAAATGTCAACTGATGCAGGGATGCCAAAGGCTTGTTTATGGGCAACAGGGATTCTGAGTATCAGCTTTTAGGAAATGTATCCCTGTCTTTCCCTCTGGTTATCACAAAGATCAAGGGGATAATAGGTGTTCTCTGGGGTCACACCTGCCTTTACCAGTCTTAGTGATTGTGAATTCATCATATTGTGTTCTTATCTTGTCTGTTTCTTTGGGAAATCAGTTCTAATCAACAGGACCCCCAGTGCATCTGTTAAGAGCTATGTGAATGAAAGTCACCATAATTTTGTCTTAAAATCAGTTTCTTGGTATTCAGATTAATGCCCATTTTATGCAATGTTCATGATGATTGACTTTTTTCTTCAACAACAGAACTAAATAAAACTAAACGCCTAGTGGGTACCAGAAAGAAAATATTAACCATATATTTACATAGAACTGTCATTACTATATGAATGTTAGTGAGTTATATAGGGAAGACATCAGATAAGTCTTTGTTTGGAAAATTTCCCAGACAAAATGCTACTTAGGATAAGAATTGATAATGAGAAAAGATAGAACTATAGTAGTTTGTGTTTATCATGGTTTTGTGATTCACACAGCTAAGAAAGAAACTTGGACCCCACTTGATGCAATAATCAATAGAAATTTGTTTCATTTGCACAGGGCACTGCTGCTATGAAAACAGTCCATCTCGAAGTGGGGAGCAGGTTGTCTTTTATGCTTTTTGCATGGCTGAACAAGCATGCTAGTACAAAAGCGAGACATGGCCGGTTAGCCCAGAGTGGGGTTACAGCTTGAGAGTTACAATTTGGGTAAGTTTCTACCATTGTTTGTTTACCGGGAACTTGAACTTGGGACTTTTCATGCCTCCTTGTTCTGAAGCCTGTTCTCAGAATTGACTCTGGGGAAGAAGGGGCCTGGGAAGAGGCTGGGAAGCCTGTTCTCAGATTCAGCCCTGGAGGGAGGGAGGAGGCTCTTGAGATAGGCTGGAAACTTGCCTATCTCAATGGGGTACTAGTTCCATGCAGAGAAAAAAACAAAATGAAAAACAAACAAATATCCAAATGTAGAAGATGTTCACAAAACACAGGGCAACCTTAAATCTGATGAATTCACACCAAAATTCTTTTAAACTGAATCTCTGCTAAAGAATTATAGCATTACTGGAATTAAAAGACATGAGAGATACCTGACAGAAAATAAATCTGTGGTAGCAGTTTCTGAAGAACAAAAAATAAACAAACTTATGAACGAAGTTTTAACATAAGAGTAAGGAGTGTAAAATAAGTGATAAGTTGGGCACCTATGGCTCGGCACCCCTTGCTCAATGGTTAGGCCTTTGGCCACATACACTGAGACTAGTGGGTTTGAACCTGGCCCAGGAGTACTAAACCAGAACAACGACACTTACAACAAAAGATAGCTGGGTGTTATGGCAGGTGCCTGTAGTCCCAGCTACTTGGGAGATTGAGGCAAGACAGTCACTTGAACCCAAGAGTTAGAGGTTGTTGTGAGTTATGACTCTATGGTACTCTATTGTGGGCAACAAAGTAACATTCTGTCTCAACAACAACAACAAAAAAATGTGAGCACCTATGATCATGTAATTTTTTTTTTTAAGGTCACTTTGGCTACAGTATGAGGAAAATATTTGGAAGAGGGAAGAAGATAAAAGATCAATATGACACAGCAATACACATGCCAAGTGGTGCTGGGCTGTTCGTGGCTAGGTACTACTAGTAGCATTGGGTGGAAATCAGATCTTCAGTTCAGATGCATTCATTCCAAAATATCAATACTAATGAAAAAAATGTATATATGTGCCTGCTTTTGCCTTTGTTTTATATATCATTCCTTTTCAATGGATGATTGGTTTCCTAATTGAATATTGCTTTGCACCCTAGGAATTCTCTGTATATTTTATGATAAAAGTTGAAATTTTAGAGCATTGGTACCTTACTGAGGACAAAAGTGTGAATGGTCTGAATTAAACAGGACACTAGGGAATCAGATGGTCCTCTTAGAATCATCTTGAAAAATATTTTTTTCTGCTGGATGTAGTGTCTCAAACATATAATCCTAACATTTAGGGAGCCTGAGGCAGATGGATCACTTTAACTCAGGAGTTCAACACTAGTCAGAGCAAGAGAGAGACCCTGTGTCTACTAAACATAGGAAAACTAGCCGGGAGCAGTGGTGGTCGCCTGTAGTCCCAGCTACTCAGGAGGCTAAGCAAAAGGATTGCTCAAACCCAAGAGTTTGAGGTTGCTGTGAGCTATGACACCACTGCACTCTATCCAAGGTGACACAGTGAGACTGTATCTCAAAATATACATACAGACATACATACACAGTGTTTCTCCAAAAATAAGACCTACTGAATAAATAGCCCTAGCAGGATTTCTATGCATTTGTTAAATATAATTTCTATCCCCACAATAAGACCTAGTGATGGGTGTGGCTATGGGTATCTGCATAGCCATGCCATGCATTTCAGCTTGGAATGGTAAGGAAGACTGGGAAGATTGAAATACCTTTTATCTGCCACAGCTCCTTTTTCTAAGCCATTCGCACTTGTGCTGGTGCGCATGTGGTAACCTCAGTTGCAGGCATCCTATTGCGCACTTGCGAATGGCTAGGGAAAAGGGGTTCATGCATCACTAGTGCCAGCCCCACCAACAAGGTGGCTCCCCTGTCAGGTTCCAGAAAAGGATGACTTAACTGTATTTGGATAAATGTAGATTGTTGTATTATACTTAATAAAAATAAGACATCCCCTAAAAATAAGCCCTAGTGTGTCTTCTGGAAAAAAAATAAATATAAGACACTGTAACTGAGCTGCCTTAAAGGGCTTAAGTGAGAAAGTGGAATGCCCATAGGCTTGGCTCCTAGCAAGGCACTGCCATTGTGGGAAGGCTGTGTGGAAGGAATAGTGCACAGGGTCCTAGTGCATGGCCAGCTCTGGCACACCTGATGAGCTTAGGCAGCCATCCTTGGGGTGGGTTGAATAATCCTGCACCCCTGGAAGGCAGGGCATGTTTGGAAGGTGTAGACATGCTTCTGAAGAAATCTGGCAGGAACTTTAGGATCCCAACCCACTGAGGACTGAATGCTGGGGTTAAACAAACAGGACCTGATTGAGGGTAAATAAGTCAGGAAGACAGATCAGGTCTCCTCTGCAATTAGAGAACAGCTTCCAGCCACCCCCCCTTTTTTGGGTATGTTAATTAATTTTTTTTTTATTGTTTGGGATTCATTGAGGGTACAAAGAATTAAGTTACACTGATTGTGTTTTTTAGGTAAGTCCCTCTTATAATTGTGTCCCACTCCCAAGAGGTGTGCCAGACACTATGACTCCCCCTTCCCCTCTCCTCCCCCGGCTCCAACATTCCCCAACCCCTCCTATATTAGCTCATCTACTGCCTTCTTATCAGAATTGAGTACATGGGATTCTTGCTTCTCCATTCTGGTGATGCTTTACTAAGAGAACATGCTCTACCTCCATCCAGGTTAATACAAAAGATGTAAAGTCTTTATCTTTTTGTGGCTAAGTAGTATTCCAGCCACCGTCTTATACAGCAAAACCAGCATGTGTGTTCTCCGTCTCCTAACACTACAGTACTCCCTACTGTTCGGGGAATACACACACATAAATATAGGTATAAATATAGATGATATAGATGTAGATATAGATATACATATATATATATATATACGGTGTCCATATTGCACACAAACTTTATAGACACCATGTATATATTTTTTTTGCTTCTTTTTCCAATTTTTTCCATAGTTTTGCTGTTGTTGTTATTGGTGGTGGTTTTAGTTTTAGTTTTGTTTACTTTGAGTGTATTTTTTTTTTCAGTTCTCCATTATTGGTCAATTTTTTTGTAAGTGGTGAGAGGTGTGGATCCAATTTCAAGCTTTTACCTGTGGCTAAACTGTTCTCCTATAACCAATTACTGATTTGGGATTACTTTCTCCATTATATGCTTCTGTTTGGTTTATAGAAGATTAGTTGTCTACATTTGGCTGATCTTACTTCCAGATTTTCTATTCTGTTACATACCATCTATGTCTCTATTTTTGTGCCAATACCATCCTATTTTGATCACTGTAGAATTGTAATACTACCTGAAGTTTGGTAACATGATGCTTCAAGATTTATTTTTATTTCTAAGTGCCCATCAAGTCACAGGTGGATAAATAAACTATAGTATATGTATACCATGGAATACTATTCGGTCATATGGATAAGGACTTCACATCTTTGGTATTTACCTGGAAGGATTTGCAGGACACCGTCCTAAGTAAAATCTCACAAAAACGGAAAAGCAACTGCCCAATGTGCTCAATATGCTCAATACTAATATGAATCCCAACATGAACAACTACATGTTCACATGAGAGAAAAAACACAATTAAATTCAAGTAGGGGGAAGAAGGAAAGAGGAAAGGGTTTTGGTAAAGTCTCATTTAATGGGCACAATGTAAGGGTATATGGCATACTTGCTTAGGTGAAGGGCTCAACTAAACTTGGACTTCACATAACAAATGCAAAAAAAAAAAAAAGAACCTAATTGTACTTCTATATTAATCTGAAATGACAAAAAATAAAGAATGCAGCAAAAAATTGCTCAAGATGTAAATTTGTGTAAATAAGAATTGGAAAAAGCTAAAAGAAAGACTAAAGAAAAAAAAAGTACATTAAGACTAGCTGATTTAAAAGTAAATTTATGGCTAGGCACCCATCTCTCAGTGGTTAAAGCACTGGCCACATGCTCTAAGGCTGGTGGGTTCAAACCCACTCTGGGACTGCTAAATAAAACAAACAAACAAAAATAGCCAGGCATTGTGGTAGGTGCCTATGGTCCCAGCTACTATGGAGTCTGAGGCAAGAGAATCGCTTGAGCCCAGGAGTTTGAGGTTGCTATGAGCTATGATGCCACGGCACTCTACCAAGGGTGACAAAGTGAGACTCTGTCACAATAAAAAATAAATAAATAAATAAAGTAAATGTAAAATAATCATTTCAGGTCATTAACTTTATTCTGGCAATATTAAAAGTTTTCAACTCAAAATTTTTCAGTGTTCTTTTTAATTTCAGATTTATAAGGGGGTACACAATTAGGTTCTAAAGCCTGTTCTTGGAAGGTATAACTGTGAATTGTAATTGTGTCCTTCACCCAAGAAGTGTGCAGTATACTGGTGCTGTTTATTGTTGGATGGAAATTTATACAACCCCATCCTACCCTCCCCCATGTTTGAATTTAATTGAGATTTTCTCTTGTGTGAACATGTAGTTGTTAATTTATTGGTTCCATTAAGTAATGAGTAAATATGATGCTTGTTTGTGCACTCTTATAAAACTTCACTTAGGAACATATTCTCCAAAGTGATCCAAGTGGTTACAAAAGATAGTAACTCTCCATCTATTTTTATTCCTCGAAGAACTAAAAGTAGACCTGTCATTTGAGCCTGCAATCCCATTACTAAATATCTATCCAAAAGAAAAACAGACATTTTGCCATAAGGATATTTTCACTCAAATATTTATAGTGCACAATCTACAATTTTAAAGATCTAGAAAAAGCCCAAATGCCTTCAACATATGGATAGATTAATAAATTGAGGTATATGTATACCATGGAATACTACTCAGAAATATGTTTGTTTGTTGTTTTACTAGTGTATATTAGCTATACTCACACATACACATATGTGCACATATGCAAACCACTTCAAAACATTTTCTTAGAGCATATGTGTGTTTATTACCAGTGTACATAATTTCTAGAGACATTTTAAGGAAGGAACTGTGTATGGACTTCTTCACATCTATGTAGTTCTAAGTGAGAGATCTGTAACTAGGTTTCTCCTAAGACAGTGGTTCTCAACCTTCCTAATGCCATGTCCCTTTAACATGGTTCTTCATGTTGTGCTAATAGCAATGAAAATAATTTTATGGTTGGGGGCACCATGACATGAGGAACCGTGTTAAAGGGTCATGACATTAGGAACCTTGAGAACCACTGTCCTAAAATATGCTACAATGATATGATAAAATATTTAAACTCTTGCAAAAAAAAAAGCCATTTTCCACTCTGTCATTGCTTTTTGCTCAGAAAGTAGTCTAGACATTAGTTTCATATTCTCTCTTCATCTTTCTCTCTGTGCCTGAGTCTCAAGATACAAGATTAACTACCAAATCTATGTTTAGAGAAAAGGATAAGGCCATGTTAGATTTGCTTGGTCTTGGTGCTATAGATGATGGGATTCATGAAAGGAGGAAAGATGAAGTAGACATAGCTCACGATGATGTGTGCCACCTCTGGAATATTCCTCCCCAATCTATGAATTAGTGACAGACCAATGCCTGTGCCAAAGAAGATGAGGACAGAATAAATGTGGGAGATACAAGTGTTGAGTGCCTTGGCCCTCTCTTCACCAGAGGCAATGCCCAGGACAGTCTTGAGAATTAGAATATAGGAGAAAAGGATAATCAGAAAGTCTAAGAAGGTTGTTAGACAAATTAGAATTACTGGGTAAAGTTTATTGAAAGTAATATCAGCACAGGCCAATTTCATGACGTCTTGATGAAGGCAGAAAGCATGGGAAAGAACATGAGAGTGGCAATATGAAAATGAAAAAAGACGTACAATTAAAGGTATGATGAGTACAAAACCCCTCAGAAAAATTACCAGTCCTAACTTTATCACTTGAGTATTGTTGAGAATAGATGCATACCTCAAAGGATTGCGATGGCAATGAAGCAATCATAGGCCATGGCAAGGAGGATATCTGATTCTACAACAGAAATGGAGTGAATAAAGTAGGCTTGCATAAAGCAGCCTTCATGGCTAATTTCCCTGTGATTCACCCACAAGATGCCCATCACTGTGGGCATAGTGGTCAATGTCACCATGGTGTCTGCGCCTGCCAGCATGGCAAGGAAATAGTACATGGGTTTGTGAAGACTTTGGTCATCCTTGATGAGATAGAGGAGTGATCCATTGCCAAGAAGGATACAGACATAGACTGCAAAGAAGGGGATGGAGATCCAGTGATGAGCTTCCTGTAGCCCTGGGAATCCAGTCAGCAAAAAAGGGGCCTCACTGATATAGGGCCACATAGTGTTTCCACAGGTAGAGGACAGTTTTCTTGAGACCTTGAAACCAGGAACCCAGATTCTTCAGTGACAATATATCACAATAGGCTAATTGCAATCTTCATACTAAAGGATAATTAATTACCACGATTAATTTGAGTCTTCAATTGTTTTCCTGCAAAATAATAATAGGCATGTTCAGACCATATTAGAGATGAGAAGTGATATTTCCATAATTGGAGAAAAACATTAAAGTACTAGTTAAATTTTGTATAAATTAAAAGAAAATTTTATATCAATTTTTCTTAAAACATCAGTTCCAACTGTTGTATATGTGCTTAAAAATATTTGCAACACAGTGATAAAAAAATAAACACTAGAGTCGGTGCTTGTAACATAGTGGTTAAGATGCCAGCCACATACACCGAGGCTGGAGGATTGGAAACCAACCGAGGACAGCTAAAACAACAGTGTTAAATATCTTTGGTATAATGTGATTTTGGCCTTCTGGACATATACCTAGTAGAGAAATTGTAAAGTATCTCAAGAATAGAGATATCCAAGAAGAAAGAGTATCCAATGTACTCAGCCCTACTATGAAACCAATTTATAGCTTTCATATGAAAGTTATAACCTGAGAGAACTAAAAATAGACCTACCATTTGATCCTGTAATTCCTTTACTAGGTATATATCCAGAAGACCAAAAATCCAATTACAACAAAGATATTTGTATCAGAATGTTTATTCCAGCCCAATTCATAATTGCTAGTCATGGAAGAAGCCCAAATGCCCATCGACCCATGAATGAATCAATAAATTGTGGTACATGTACACCATGGAATACTATGAAGCCCTAAAGAAGGATGGAGACTTTACCTCCTTCATGTTTATATGGATGGAATTGGGAAATGTTCTTCTTAGCAAAGTATCTCAAGAATGGAAGAAAAAGTATCCAATGTACACAGCCCCACTTTGAAACTAATTCATAGCTTTTATAGGAATGTCACCTAATTATAGCCTTAGACTATGGGAAGGAGGTGGGAGGGGGAGGTGAGGGGAGTGGATGAGGGGAGGGAGAGAGATTGGTGGGGTCACCTCTGTGGTTTACCTTACAGGGGTACAAGTGAATCTTTCTAAAAGCAGAGTATGAATATTTTAACTCAATAACTAAGAAAATGACATGAAGGTTATGTTAACCAGTTTGATGAGAGTATTTCAAAATGTATATGAAAACAGTACACTGTACCTCATGATGGCATTAATGTACACAGTTATGCTATGAGAAATAAAAAAAAAAGAAAGTTATAACCCAATTATAGCCCAATAATATGGGGAAAGGAGAGGGGGTGAAGGGGACAGGGAGAATGAGTGGAGGGAGGGTAATCAGTGGGACCACACTTACAGTGCATCTTACAAGGGTACATGTGAAATTTACTAAATGAAGAATATAAATGGAATGGCTTAGCATAATAACTGGGAAAATGCCGTGAGGGCTATGTTAACCAGTTTCATGAAAATATTTCAAATTGTATATAATACCAGCACATTGTACCCCATGATTGCATAAATGTACACAGCTTTGATTTAATTAAAAAAAAAAAAAAGACAACTGCAACAAAAAATGGTAGGGCATTGTGGTGGGCACCTGTAGTTCCAGTTACTTGGGAAGCTGAGGCAAGAGAATTGCTTAAGCCCAAGAGTTGGAGGTTGCTGTGAGCTGTGATGTCACAGCCATGGCGTCACAGCTCACAGCACTCTACCCAGGGCAACATAATGAGACTGTCTCAAAGAAAACAAAATAAATATGTTCAAATTGGTAATATGCTTGCTTAACTGTATTTTTGCTTTCATTGCTGACTTTTGGAATATCTTTAAATTTGACTTTAGTTTTACATTTCATGATTATGAAAGATACAAACACATATTCTTTTCCTTTAAAAGAATTTTTATAAAAACCTTTTTAAATTAAATGTCATTGTTTTATGGCGCACAGTGTTTTATGCCATCATCTTTGATTAATACCTTTGTCATCACAACACCTACCTTTATTCTTACATTTAGCTACCAGATGTTTGGGCTGCAGACTAGTTTCAACCCACAAGCACGGACACTTGTCAGACATGCAGCCTAAGACCACCTCCCTTATCCTACATACTGAATCACAATTAGCATTTTGTCCTGATTCCCAGATGATTTAAGCATAAAACAATCTCTGAGAAATTCTGCTCTAAGCATTTTATATTTCATCTGTCCATGGAAATGGAAACTTTTGATTCCTGGTTGATTCCCTCATTCTCTTCATAGATCTTGTCATTTTTTATTTTAACTGTTCCTTCACCATTCATTGGTTCTCTTTCTGCCTCTTACACATTCCAAAATCATTTGACATAATTAATTATTAGATTCATCCTTCACAACTTGCCTTCAGCATGCCCCTCCTGTGGAGCTACTGCAGCTCTGTGACTAGGAGCATTCTCATGTTGTCACAGCATAATGATGCCAGTCTTTCCAAATATTCCTATTTTTGTGGGGGTGGGGAGGGTTTCCACAATCCAAAAACAAAAACCACTTCACCTCCTCTTCCGCAATCTTATTTTACCATAAATTCCTAAGCCTAAACGCAAGTCTATGACACTGAGCCATTTTCTTCATAACATAGTCTTAGTATCGGAAATGAGTAAGAATCAGAAGAAATCACAAAGAATCAGACTCTTGTCTGAGGTAATGCTCTGATGCTACATCTGTGTCAGATTGGTGCTGATTGAGATTGAAATCACCAAAGCCAAGAATCTTATAAAGTTATAATACATTGAAATTTTATAGAGGACTGAGTTATGATTATTACATAAATGTTGTTCTACTTCTAGGAGTTTTTTTATGCTTAAAAGCATGGATGGCAGAACAATATATAAGGGGAAGAAAAATGCAGATTAGAGAGATCATAACATAATGATATTTTTCTTCAAGGGTAATAACAGCAGAAGCCCTAAGATACAGGATTCATTTAAAAAGTAATTTAGAATGGGTGGCACCTGTGGCTCAGAAGGGTAGGGTACTGGCCCCATATGCTGAAGATGGTGGCCCCAGCCCCATTCAAAAAATAAAAATAAAAATAAAAAAAGGATTTAGAATGATGATCAAACTAGATTTTTAGACCACATAGTCTTGTAAAAGTTTTCTGAGCTCTTCTTTGGAAATTTATCAGGTCATTACAAGAATTGGCAATAAAATATTCAACAACAAAAACATGTGTTTTTTTCTCTTTTTCTTTGTTTTTTCTTTTTCTTTTATTTTTTATTTTTTTTACAAGATGAAAAATGAGCTTGCATGTCCCTCTACAGTTAGGTATGGGTGATTAAAAATAAAACAGAGAAGTCTAGTGTAGCTGTAAGAACATAAAAGTTAGACTGTGTCTCTGAGAATTTTGGTATAAAAAGTAAACACAGGAAAATTCTACCTAGGACTGAGAAGCTTTTGATATTTTTTGGCATTTTGATATTGCCTAGAAGCAACTATGTAGGTCTTCCAGAAGCACAAGATACTGTCATAAAACTGAGGCCCACTGTAGCCAATTTCATCAGAAATGGAATCATAGTGGATGCATCCTCCCAAGACTACATTATGTGGCAAAATTCCTTTAAAGTGGCTTGGGTATTTATTCAAAAATGTTAAGAAAATTATATCAGAAGCATAAAAACTAGTTTTTCTGGATCAAAGTCTGGGAGAGATTGCTGAGAAATTGTTAGGCAGCTCTCAATTCAATTCAGTACCTGCATTTTCTCTAGTGATTACCCACCATTGCTAGTGTCCTTAATTATTGATATCTGATGATCTTTCAAGGGTGCCTTATACATGAAGAAGCACTATTTCTCACTATCATCTTGGACTTAAAGGTTACTATTTTGTCACAGACAGTATTAGTGATTACATGCCATATGACTGCTACTGTGCTGATTGCTGAGAAAACCATTTAATAAACACAGTCTTTCCTAAAGAAGCTCTCAATGTAGAGATAGAGCTTAAAATTGGGCTTAATTTTCTCTTCACAGTTTTATGCTATGTATTGCCCAGTGTCTCAATAGGATGCACAATGCTAAAAATAACCATAGATCTAAGGCCTGCTTCTGGCCTTGTTCTAGATTTTCTATCCACATGATTTTCACATGATCATATTTTTCTATATGCATAGGGTTCCTAGACTTGTAAAGATACTCTCCCTACTACACACACTCTCTCTCTCACACACACGTATATGTTCACCAAATTGGCCCATCATTCTCCGCCAAAAAAATTAACGTGACTTAACAGATATGGGGTAGTGAAAGAGAAGAAACTTGGATGTATGAAGAAAATATAGATAAGAAAAGATCTGGATTCAAGAAAATCATGTGTCTGGTCAATCTTTCACTCAGTCTAAATAAAGTGAATAAAGAAGACACATGTGATTCCTCTATTCCTCCCTTTATTTCATTTTATCCATTTCCTTCTTCCATACCGGGATGATGGATAGGCCTCTGCAGATGCTAGAGCGACAGGATAGATGTCAGATTTTTTTCCTAGTGAGTCCCAATGATAACTACCAATGACCCTGCTGAGAGAAATTCTTTGAACACACATGTGTAGGCACACACAAAGAGATACATATGTTCATTTAAAGATCTACTGTTTACATGTAATATAAAGCTATAAACCTCTACCTAGAGCAGTGGTTCTCAACCAGTGGGTCATGACCCACAGGAACTGTATTGAAAGGCCACAACATTAGAAAGGTTGAGAACCACTGACCTAGAGAAATTAATAAGAATACATGATGGCATGTATGTATATTATTCAGCACATTCACAATTATTCTTAGACCAATTTCAGAGTCCCAAGTTAGAAATTTCAAATCTAGCACACTTTCTTTGATATACTTCTAATGAAGGAATAAAATAATCTGTGTTGTAGTGTTTCTCACCTCAGCTGGATCTTTATCTCCAGGCAGACCTCTGCAAACATTCTTATATGCTGTCTTTGACTGAATCTCACTTCAGGAGAGAGAGGAGTCACTCCGTATTTCTACTCCTGGCACTCACCCACTCACACTCTTATTGCTGGAGGAGGGACCTATTCTGCCCCACTGGAGGACTCAGTGCATGTGAGTCCCTTATTTCTGCTCCTCATAGAACTTTGTTTACAATCTCACATGTATGGAAGTCAACTCTCCAAGGTTGTACCTTTCCAGACTCTCAGGAGACCCCTTGATGTCTCCTCCCTCTCTCCTCTGCCCTGGAGGAGCTGGGACCTGAATTGATGTCCTCAGGCCTTTCAGGTGTTTCCTTAAGGATGAGTGTGGACATGCTGGGGTTTGTTTATGCAAGACACAGATGCTGAGCATCAGCTTTTACGAAAACCATTCATATCCTTCCCTTTATTTATCTCAAGGATCAATGGTGTCCTCAATGGTCACATGTGCCATTGCTGGTCCTGGTACTTATGAATTCTGATTGCATTCTTGTATTTTCTGTACCTTTGGGAAAATCACTTCTAATCCATAGGAACCTCCATGGATCTATGAACACCCATGTATATGAAGACATCCAACTATTCACTTTAAATTACATTATATTTAGATCTTCGACCATTTTGTGCCTACTACATGAGGAATGTGTTCTTTTTATTCACAAGATATAAATATCCTATATAATATGAATAAAATTTATCATAAATTTAATAACACTATCACTACTACATAGATAGTAACACACTAAGCAGAGATCATAAAAAGTATCTTTGGGGTCAGGGAAAATGACCCCCAAATTATTTAACCTGAGAATCAAGCAATTGGAATGATAAGAAATATGGTCGTTGGAGGTAATATAGAGTTCAGCTCCACAAGGGAAGAAAAAGTTGCAGTCTGTGTGGCAAAGGAAAATATAACAAATTCAAATATAAAGAATTCTAGTAAAGCTAGAAAAATAAAAGATATGGTGAAATTTGACAAAAAGTGTATCTGTAGTAAAAAAGTTTTAATTATGAAGGTCTTACAAATCCTGTAAGGCGTTTGAACTTTACCCTAGAAATGATGAGTATAAAGTAAGATCACGATCAGCTAATCAATTGTTTGTTTTGATTAAGAATGAAGAACATACCAGAAGAGTAAATGAGGAGGGTATAGGGAACAATTGCTATTATATAATTGAGTGAGAAATAGTGTTGGTGTAGATGTGAAGGTGTGTTGCCAATAAGGCTGGATAGAAGTAGATGGAAGAGAGATTCCATGATTTGGAAAAAAGAGAACTTGGTAATTGACTAAAATGTTTCCTCAGGGAGAGAGAATAACAAAACATGACCT
>NW_003852396.1:33393757-33448518 GCF_000181295.1 Otolemur garnettii
TCAAACTCTTGGGCTCAAGTGATTCTGTTGCCTCAGCCTCCCAAGTAGCTGAAACTATAGGCGCCTGCACAACGCCCGCCTGTTGATGACCTATGCGTTCTGATTTTATGTTGGTGGAGAGCAGCTCTATAGGAATTACAAAAAGAACACAATTTTATTAATTATAAATAGTTATGTGTTGATTGGTTCTTCTGTACTAAGTATTGTTCTACATACTGTATTTCAAATGAAGGAGAAGGATCAGCTCAGTTTGGGACATTCTGTGCCTATAAGCAGTCAGGTAGAGATGTCACCTAGGTAGTTATATATGGTACCTTGAGTTTAGAGAAGTACTCTAAGCAGAAGAGACTTGACAATAATCAGTAGTACAATTAGGTTAGATTAGAAACTTTACTTCATATTACTAGAATTATTCCTAACAGCATGGGCTGTGAAGCCAGTCTCCCTGACTGAAACCTGACTCAAATTCTCACAGGCTCTGTGTCTGTATATACTCAACCCTGTGGTTCCTCGTTTGTGAAATGGGGGTGACAGGAGCTGTTTAAAACATTACTGTGAAGGTTGACTAAATAGCCCTAAGAACAATGGTAAAAATTATATGACTTAATATATGTAAGAGGAACATATGTCCTAAAAAATTAAGAACTCAGTAAAGGGTAATTTCGTTTTGTATGTGGATAAGTGTATGTTTTCAAATCTTAAGAGTGTGAAACTGTTGTTGTTAACAAAGATAGCTTTTATAATGCTTGAGTCATGGCTATAAGTGTGTCCATCACCCAAACAATCTTCATTAATACCTGTTAGGTAAGTTTTCTTTGGAGTCAGGGAAAATTCCCCTGCTCGATTTATAGTGAGTTTATGTCCCTTTGTGCACATGTGTGCTCATTGGTTAGTTCCAATGTATTATTATTATTATTATTTAGTAGAAATATCTCAGCTGGTTTTATTGCAATTCTAGAATTGGGGCACTTCATTCTATAAAATAGAGTGAGTGTTCTATTGAATCTATCTGAGGAAGCTGGCCATACAGACAGAAAAATACCTGAGAAAACAGAACTAAAAAATGAATAATGGAACTGTCATTTCAAAGTTACTTACCTAGTAAGGCAGGGACAGGAAGAAGGAACAATAAAAAGGTAACTGTTCAATTAAATAGCCAGTACATGTGGTGTTCATTTTTCTGTTCTTTAGATACTTCATGAAGGATAATAGTCTCCATCCAAATTGTCACAAAAGGCATTATTTTATCCTTTATATGGCTGATATACATATACTAAAATTTGTTAATCCACTCATGAATTGATGGCCACTTGAGTTGATGCCACATTTTTGCAATTGTGAATTGTGCTACAATAAACATTTGAATTTAGGTGTTTCTGTAAAATTGGTTCTTTTCCTATAGGTCGATAACCCATAGTAACTTGCTGGATCAAATGGTAGGTCAACTTTTAGTACTTTGAGCAATCTCCATACTGTTTCCCACAGAGGTTGAACGAATTTACAATCTCACAAACAGTGTATAAGCATTCCTTTGTCTCTGCATCCATATTGGCATCTATTGCTTTTGGACATTTTACTAAAGGCCATTTAAACAGGAAAAAGGTGGTATCTCATAGTGATTTTAATTTGCATTTCCCTGATGACTAGTGATGTTGATCATTATTACATATGTTTATTGGTCATTTGTCTATCTTCTTTTGAAAAGCTTCTGTTTATAGTTTGTGCCCACTTTTTTAATGGGTTTGTTTGTGTTTCTGCTGATTTGTTTGAGTTCTTTGTAGATATGGTTATTACCCCTTCTTGGATCTATAACTTGTGACTATTTTCATCATTCTATAGATTGTCTGTTTGCTCTGTAGATTATTTCCTTAGCTACGGAGAAATTTTTTAATTTAATCAAGTCTTATTTATTTATCTTTATTGTTGCTGTAATTGCTATTGGGATCTTAGTAATAAATTCTTTGCCTACACAAATATCTAAAAGAATTTTTTATACATTTTCTTCTAGAATTCTTATGCTTTCACGTCTTAAATTTCAATCTTTTGTCTATCTTCAATTAACTTTTGTGAGTAGTGAGAGACATAGATCCTGTTTCTTTCTTCTCTATGTTGATATCCAATTTTCCCAACATAATTTATTGAACATAGCTTCTTTAACTTGGTGTATATTTTTGCCTGATTTGGCAAAGATCTGTTGGCTATATGCGAGTAGTTTTATACTTGGGTTCTTTATTCTGTTCTGTTTGTCTATGCTTCTGTTTTTGTGCGAATACCATGCTTTTTTGGTTATTATAACCTTGTAGTATAGTTTGAAGTCTGATGAAGTGTTGC
This sequence comes from Otolemur garnettii, assembly GCF_000181295.1. Classification (NCBI taxonomy): domain Eukaryota; kingdom Metazoa; phylum Chordata; class Mammalia; order Primates; family Galagidae; genus Otolemur; species Otolemur garnettii. The sequence continues at coordinate 33,396,089 of NW_003852396.1, forward strand.
CTCAAGATATGTTTTTTTATTTTGTTTAAGTTTGCTTTAACTTTTTGGGCACTTTTCAGGATCCAATGAAGCACAGAGTTTTGTTTTGTTTTGTTTTGTTTTAAGAAAGTGTCTCACTATGTCACATTTGATAGAAAGACTGTGGTGTCACAGGTCACAGAAACCTCAAACTGTTGGTATCAAGAGATTCTCTTGCCTCAGCCTCCCCCTCAGCCTCCCCATTGACAAGGGCCCACCACAATGCCCTAATTATTATTATTATTTTTGTTGTTGTTGTTGTCACTGTTCTTTAGCAGGTCTGGTCTGGGTTTGAACCTGTCAGCCCTGGTGTACATGACTAGCACCCTACCCACTGAGCTACGGGCACTGAGCCAGCACAGAATTTTTTTTCTAAATCTTTGAAATATGATGTTAGTGTTTTGGCTGAGATTGCATTGAATCTATAATCATTTGGAATAGTATGGACACTTTAATAATGTTGCTTCTACTGATACGTATTCAAGATATGTTTCTCCATTTGTTTGTGTCATCTGTGATTGTGATTTCTTTGCTTAGTGTTTCATAAGTCTCTTTGTAGAGAACTTTTACCTTGGATAAGTATATGCGTAAGTATTTTATTTTCTTTGTAGCTATTATGAACTTTATAGAGTCTGTTATTTGACTCTTAGTTTGAACATGATTAGTGTATAGGAATGTTACTGATTTATTTACATTGTTTTGTAACCTGACACTTTGCTGAATTTATTTATAAACTTCAGATTCTGCTGGTGGAATCTTTGAGGTTTTCTAGGTACAAGATCATGTCATCAGCAAAAAGCAGTTGTTTGATCTGATTTGAATACCTTTGATTTCTTTCTCATAATGCTTTATTTTTATGCTTTCTAAGAAGAGTACATAAGAGTAAACTGTCTAGGATGTATTTAAAATAAGCAACCAGGCTCAGCACCTGTAGCATCATGGTTAGGGCAGCGACCACATACACCCAGGCTGGCTGGAGGGTTCAAACCCGGCCTCACCCTGCTAAACAACTATGATAATCGCAACAAAAAAGTAGCCAGGTGTTGTGGTGGATGCCTGTAGTCTCAGGTACTTGGGAGGCTGAGGCAAGAGAATAGCCTAAGCCCAAGAGTTGGAGGTTGCTAGGAGCTGTGATGCCACAGCACTCTACTGAGGGCAACATAGTGAAACTCTGTCTCATAAAAAATAAAATAAAATAAGCAAACAAACACATAATATTGAGAGCAGATACTATCAAGGTTGAACAATAAAAATTATCTAGGATATAAAGGTAAATAAAGATAAGAAAGATTCAGTAATAAAAGTATCAATAATCTGGAAGTCTTGTGGGTGTGAGATAAAGCTATATTAGGAGTAATGGAGGGAGAAATGTATCACTTTATTAGAGAGACTTACTATACTATATTTACTTGTGTCAGATTTCTTTATGATATTTTTATGCATTCATTGCCTTAATTTTAAGATCATGTTATACATTTTTTTTTATTTCTACACTGAGTGGATTACACATGTCAAGGAATCCACTCATTCTCTTCTCTCTTTCAAAACCAAAGAGACAGACCCAATTAAAACAATAAAAACAGGCTCAGCACTTGTAACTAGGTTGCCAGCCACATACACTGGAGCTGGCTGGTTCAAAACCAACCTAGGCCTGCCAAACAACAATGACAACTACAACCAAAGAATCACTAGGCATTGTGGTGGGCCCTGTAGTCCCAGCTATTTGGGAGGCTGAGGCAAGAGAATCACTTAAGCCCAAGAGTTTGAGGTTTTTGTGAGCTATGACGCCACAGCACTCTACTGAGGGTGACATAGTGAGACTCCGTCGCAAAAAAGAAACCTCTGAGTGAATTAATAATGAGCACAAACATTGATGAAAAATGTAAGTCAATGATTTTCAAAGGCTATTTTTTTAAATTTTATTTTATTAAGTCAAATACACATAGATCATGAATACATTCATGCATATGTGGGGTACAATGTGCTGATTTTTTTAAATATAATCTAACGTGGTTACATTAAACCAGTCAACATATCTTTAACCCCATTTACTTGATTATTGTGCCAAAACACCTATGTTCTATATTTCACAGATTTGACTCGTACCCTTCTCACATGTTCCACAGGTGTGATTCTGTCTGTTACCCTAACTCTGTCAAACCTCCCCTCTCCCCTCCCTTCCCACTCCACTTCTCTCCTTCATCCTGGGCTATAGTTATATTCTATCTTTTATAAGAAAGTGTGAGTAAATATAAGTAGGTTTCATAGAAGTACTGAGTACATTGGATACTTTTTCCTCCATTCTTGAGACATTTTATTTGGGAGGATATGTTTCAGATCCCTCCATGTAAACATAAACAAGATAAAGGCTTCATATTTTTTTTCAGAGGCTATTTTAAAAGTTATTATCTTTAACAACAACAATGAGAAAAGACTGCCTATAAGGGAATCTTGTAATTATAGACAATCAAAAGGAAAAGTATTGCCCCACATAAGTGATTACAAAAATACCTCAGTGACTGAGTTACTTTTTCCTTAAGGATGTGTAGAGGCTATACAGAACACAGAACAGATTTCAGACAAAAAAGAAAAAACTCAAATGTGCATGAAATGAAAATTTATTTTATTATAGATTGTTTGGAGTCCTGATGACATTAGGTGGCAGACACCAGATTTCATGAACCCAGAGACTTCTCATTAATCCTTGGTGGGCATCTATTCATGCTGGTATCTCTAGAATCTGAGCTATTTGGCCATTGCTTGTATTAGCAGCAAGACCTCCGGTGGTCTGAATAACTTACTTTCCTTTACTTCTGAGTCAGTCTGTGCCAAGGAAGCCATCAGCTCTGATACACCATAAAATACAGAAATTATTTAACAGTTTCCACATAGTTCTGAGGAATTCCATCAAGCCATCTCATTCTCCTTTGTTTGTATAGTCTTCAGTCATTTCAAGTATCATTGACCTCAAGTAGCCATGAAAACAAGTAACTCTCACAGAGTGAAAAATGACAAAACAAAAGCAAACAAATATACTGAACAGAGCAATAGAACTAAAGTCATTGTCCTTGAGACTGGGATGAGGACACTGAAAAATCAAAGAAATAACTCTTTGTTTTTTAAATGATAGGAAGGCCAATTCTTTTGATTTTGAGCCACATTAGCATCATAGTGTCAATTCTCCTAAGAAATCCATTCTTCAATAGAAAGATTTCCTCCCACCAAAGTCACTGATTAGGCTCAAATTCTGTAAAAAGCGAGAAGGCAGTTAATTCCATACTGTATCTGCTTAGTCTTAATGCTGTAAATTATTGGATTCATAAATGGGGGGAAGAGGACGTAGATATAGCTCATGATGATATGAACAACCTGTGGCACATGTTTCCCAAATCAATGAATGAGAGTTAGCCCCGTCACAGTGAAATAAAAAAAAAAAAAAATGGAACACTTATAACGTTGGAAACACAAGTATTCAGGGCCTTAGCCTGCTCCTTACCTGCTCCTTACCTGTTATTGTCATGACAGTCTTAAGGATTAGGATGTAAGAGATAAGGATAAGCATAGAGTCCAAGAAACCATTCAATGAAACCAGGGCTATAGGATAGAGTCTATTGAAGGTTATGTCAGTACAGGCCAGTTTGATCACATCCTGGTGTAGTCAGAAGGCATGAGAAAGTACATGAGATCTGCAGTAGGGGAATCCAGAGAGGGTGATGATTATGGGCACGATTAGCATAAATCCCCTCATTAAAATCCCCAGACCTATCTTCACCACCTTAGCATTGGTGAGAATAGAGATGTATCTCAGGGGATTATGGATGGCAACAAAGTGATCATAGGCCATGACCAGCAAGACTCCGGACTCTACAATAGAGTGTGAGTGGATTACGTAAGCCTGGAAGCAGCAAGCTCCATGGCTTATCCTCCTGTGATTCAGCCACAGAACACCAAGCACGGTGGGCATTGTTGTCAAAGTCACTCCAAGGTCTGTGGCTGCCAGTATTGCCAGAAAGTAGTACATGAGCTCATGAAGAGTGTGGTCTTCTCAGATAAGAAAGAGGAGGGTGCCATGGCCAAGGAGTATAGAGAGATAGACAACAAAGAAAGAAATGGAAATCCAAGAACGAAAGATCTCCAGACTTGGAAATCCAGTCAATAGAAAAGGGGCAGTGCTGATGTTGGACCACATGTTCGAAACCTAAGGAGAAACAAAGAAAGCTCTCTCCAGACCAACTCTGTTCATTAGAAATAGAATTTGAACCACATAATGTGATTTTAAATGTTCTAGTAGCCACATACTCACAGATCTAGACTATGCTACTATATTCCAAGACTCCAGTTTCTTCTTGTGGTCCACTGAGACACCATACTTCATCAAAGAATTGTTAAAAATAGAAGTCATTTTATACATACTGTAAAAATAATTCATGAATTGAAAAAGAAAATCTGTTCTCTGACTAGCTCTTTGTTAAATTGGTGTGGTTGACATAAATACATCCTCCCTCTCCAGACTTCCTATCCCAATCCCTAAGGCTGTGAGTATGATGAAATATCATGCTTGGACATATATAGATGTAATTAAAATTGCTGATCAATTCACTTTGCATTAATTTAATGGGAGATTTCTTAGGAGGACCTAATTTAATCTTATGAGTCCTTAAAAGCAAAGAGTTTTCACAGACTAATGATGAAACAGGAAGCCAAAGAGAGTCAAAGTTTGAAAAGGATTTATGGGGAAGTTGCTGGTCTTAAATATGAGTGGGTCACAGAAGAATGATTCCAAGGAGCTTCTAGCAGTAGAGAAAGGGTCCCAGCTGACAACTTGCAATAAAACAGGGACCTTGAATTTATAGCCATAAGAAGCTAAATTTGGCAACAACCTGAATGAGCTTGGAAGGGGATTCTTCCCCAGAGCCTTAAGTCAATAGCCCACCCAGCTGACACTCTGATTTTGGCCTAATTATAACTCTAAGCAGAGAACCTAGGTAGGTCCACTAGATGGCAGAACTATAGAACCCTGATATAACAAATTAGTATTGTTTTAAACAGCACAGTTTCTGATAATTTATTATGTAACAACAGAAAACTAATGTACACAGGCCTTCTATGAAACTAATATATACTTCTCAAATGAAGGAAACAACTTAATTCTAGCCCAAGAATATGGGGAGGGGGGGAAGGGGAGGGAAGAAGGGTGGCTGGGTGGTGGGAGGTTAACCGGAAAGATCATCTATATTTCTGTCTAACAAAGGTACAAGTGAACTTTTCTAGAAATAGAATGTAAATGTTTTGACACAATGACTATGCAAATTACATGAAATCTATGCGAACCAGCTTGATGAAAGTGTTTCAAAATGTATGTGAAAACACTACACTGTACCCCCGTTTGCATTAATATATAGAGCTATCATTTAATAAATAAATAAATAAATAAATAAAAAGTTAAAAAAAAACAGAAAACTAATGAAAAGATATTGCTATTATTCATATTCTGCTAAGAACAAACAAATAGTTATGGAATTTATATATGTTAGTTATTGTATCCATCTACTACTACAAAATTGTCACATGGAGAAACCCTCGACAGTCTTACAACGTTAAACATTTGTTTTTTACTTATATTCATGGCTAGTAATTTAGGCTCTGCTTGGATGGGCAGTTTTGGTAATTTCCGATGCATTTTCTCAGGCACAGGTACAGCTAGATGTCATCTCCATCAAATTAAATAATTTCCTGTTCCTTTCTTCTTACATCCATCATCCATTTCTTGGCTTTATTTCAATCTTGTCTCTCACTTTGCTTTCTCCCTCTAATTAAACCCAGATGACTTTTGCAACATCTAGGCTTTAGCACAAAGCTGAACATATGCTTTTTGCCTTTTATTTTCTATTACTAATCTCTCAGACCTACTGGCTCTAATTAACTTATTCGAGTTAAAATATGGTAGCACTTCCAGTCCAATACTAACATTGCTTACCTGATGGCCTGCTATATTAACACATCAATTTCCCTGGAATCAATGACAGATTTTGACATACTGATAATGAGGTCATTTATGAAATGTTAATTGTTTTCTTATTAACACACTGCCACATTAACTGACTGGTATGCTGATTGTTAAATTGACTTATATAAGAACATTAACTTTCAAATAATCCTTAATATCCTACTTGGCTTGGGTAAGCTGACAGTTGTGTAAGGCACAAAGCAGAAGAAGGAGAGGGCAGAAGAGTCACTTAGGTGGATGTAGACAGAAAGAAAACTGAGCCTAGAGAACAGCATTGGGAGGAGAAGAACATGTAATATAGAGACCTACAGACATCACGATGACCCCTGTGCATGTTCACTCCCAGTCAGTCTCTCTTTCTTTCCTTGCCTCTTCTAAAGTATTTTCCTATTGAAGGAAAAATACTCTTGATAGTGCTGGGCTAAGCAGAAAGTGTAGGTAGCAACTTAGACATCTTAATTTACCATTAGGTAAAAACGGCTGCTTTTCTGTGAGAAAAGGGCTTTTGGGATTTTCGAGGAAGTTGAACTTTTGTGGGACAATTTGGTACATCTGGCAGAATCCATGGATATAGATAGTTTGCATCATTCTCTTTACCCTCCTGTAAAATCTATGTGAAGTCTATGAAGATTCATCATCTTTCTTTTTCCCTTAATCAGCTACATTCCATTCTCCCACAAGGGCTAGAGTCTTACCTGGGGCATCAAGAATGAAGGGGAGACGGGTGCTGCCAGGTCTTGAAGTAGAAACTGTTTTGTTGAGAAGCTATCTTTGAAGACTGCTAACAAGATTAATTTGTGGGGTTATTTGTATATAAAATGACTCCCAAAGGTAGCTTCTGCTGCTGCATAATTAGGCTTCTGGGATATCTTTTTCTGGCTTTCTTTGGAGAAAGTGGCAGACCTCTAGAACTGTATTTTACATCCCCATGTTTCCTTTGCAGAATAAAATCAAAATTGTAATTCCATCCAGCAGGAAAAAATCATGCCATCAAAACACCCCTTGTCTTTTTTTGATTCTCCACCTCAGAAAGAAGCTCTGTCATCCAAACTGCTTTTGAATTTGTCACTCCTGAATCCTGGAGCAAGTAAGCTCAGTAAACTTCGATGATGCTCAATAATTCCCTGACACTTACCTTTCCTTGGTTCCAAATGAGATTGCTTATTACAGTACTTGGCATAGGCATTCTTGAAGTGATATTTTCTCACAAATGAGTACTGTGGATGAACTCTTTCATCAGGAAGCTTTTATCTGCCTCATGATAAGTCTTACCAAGGAGTCATGGTTCTCGCTTCTGGAGCAATAGAAGTTAAGTTAAAAACTTTCATTTTAAGTGTCCAGTAGTCAGGTAAAAAAGAGGGTACGGTGTAGATATCCGTTCCATCTCTGGCTTTCTCTAAAAATGCATACCTGAATGAAAAAATGTGATGCTCATAGTTTGGCAGAGAGATCTGAGAGTCTCTGTTGTCTTGTGTTAGTCTTGTATTCAAGAGTTGTCTCATCTTCAACCAGCTCATCTCCACAAAAAATAATAAATAAAAACCCCAAATGACTATTGTGGCATGCACTGGTAGTCCCAAGGCAAGAAAAATCTCTGGAGCCCATGGGTCTGGAAATGCAGTGAGCTATGATGGTGCCATTTTACTCAGGATCACAGAGTGAGACTATCTCAACAACAACAAAGACCCCACACAATCATATCATCTAATTTCTTTCTTTCTTTTTTTTTTTTTTTTTTTTTTTTGCCGTGGTTGGGTTTGAACCTGGCACCTCCTTCATGTGGGGCTGGTGCCCTACTCCTTGAGATACAGGTGCTACCCACATCTAATTTCTTATAAAAATATTTTTGTAGTTTATGTATATTAATATTTTATTAGGGTGGCACCTGTGGCTCAGTGAGTAGGGCACCTGCTACTTGGGAGGCTGAGGGAAGAGAATAGCCTAAGCCCAGGAGTTGAAGGTTGCTGTGAGCTGTGTCATGCCAAAGCACTCTACTGAGGATGATAAAGTGAGACTCTGTCTCTAAATATATATATATTATTATGTGTGTGTACATGTGTGTATACCAGCAGGGCTGTTCAGAAACTATTCAACCATGTAATATGAAGAATAATATTTGGCCGAAAACTTTCTGGACAGCCCTCATAGGTATATATAATCTTATTGGTTCTTTAATATATAGAGGGTACCAAGAAAAGTGCACACATCTTTAAAAAGCGAAAAACTTGATTAAAATTGGAATACTCAGTATATACCAATATTTGTTAACTTGTATATTGTATCTTATATCTCTTATAATTACAGAAGTCAAATGTGACTTGATTATTACAATTTTAATATAGTTTTTCTTTTCTTAAAATGTGTATACATTTTTTGGCAACTTCTGAGTTGTGTGTCCATGTGTACAGACAGACACACATACAGATTTATATATACACACGTATATTTATATATTTTTATATTTGTAATTTATATACACATATTTTACATATGTATATATTTATATAGTGTGTATACATGTGTGTATATATATGTAGAGAGAGAGAGAGACAGAGAGAGAGTCTTATTGGTTCTGTGTCACTGAAGAACCATGACTAACAAGGGCTCATCTCATTTTATTCATTTTTGAGGTACTTTATGACTAATCAATACCACCTGTCAGCATAATGGAATGCACTAGAAATATAGGAACATAAACTCCTAAATTTCCTATAAACGGATTTGTCTATTAGTTTATGAATAATGATGACTGAGAATTTAGGCTATAAGATAATAATATATTGACATTCTTTAAGTGGATATAGAGACCTCTGTGTCTTTGAATCATTTCTAATCACTGAGGGTCTACAAAGTATCTTTCAATATATCACATTTAATTTGCCTTATGAAAATCTGCATCTTGGGTGAAGGAATCCAGACATTATTTGATAATTAACTGAATGAAATTCATCTGACTCTTAACCTAGTGTAAATCCATTTTATTTGGAGAAGTGATGTGTTAACTCATACCATATTTTTTTAGCTTGTCTCTAAGGTTCCTTTTTCTCTTCCTGATTATTTTTCATTTGATTTCTTTATTTCATCCACAGGACTGAAATGCACATTTAGACTTTCAGTTTCTAACTCAAAGTCACTATCCTCATGGTAAATTGTTCCTTCAAGTCCACACTATGCAATTGTAATTTGGTAAAGAAAGGATAGTAAGAAAGGAAGTAAGGATAGGCTTTTTTAAAGTTTATATTCTTATTCACCTTAAGTTTCCTATAACTACATGCTGCTTACTCATCTCAATAGACATCCATGAATTTAGTTATTATGAGGCCCTTCTCCACACAAGTTATATGAATAATCTATTAGTCTCCAGTAATCATACTGGCTGTATAAAGGAGGTCCAAGAAGGTGTAAGTCCAGTGGACTACTCTGAAGTCCACCCTGTCTCTGAACACAAGCATATTTTCCACATTTCCTGGGAGAGAATGTTGTAAATAGGCTTCTATATAGTACTCAGCACTTACCACAGGAAGACTTGCAGGAGACCACAGGAAATTCTAAGTTTTGTGAAGATCGTTAACATGTTGCACTTCTACTGTGTTTATCTTGATTGATAAAATGGATTTTGAATAGAAATACATGTCTATGTGGATTTCAGCCATTTGTAGGTCTGCTGCTCAAATAATTAAATATAATTTTTTAATCTCTCAATCACTATTGTATTTGAAGTGATTGAAACTCAATTGAAGCTAGTTTGAGCAAAACAAAATTAATTGCAAAAAGAGATCTTTATTAGGCTGTACAATCAAAGGGGAACTTGAACTATTCTTCTCAGGAAAGCAAAAAGTCAGAGATTCAAGGGTACTTTTTTTTTATTATTGTTGTTTCTTTTTCTATAATTTATTCTCAATACTCATTATAGTTTGAGGTCACTTACTTGATGGAAAATATTATCCTTAACAAGTCTAAACATTTCATGCTACTACTTGTGCCATAAGAAAGATATTGTTTTTGTTATGATTTCATATCAAATAATTCTAAAAAAGATTTTACTAAACTCAGGGGTTTGAAGATAAGATAGAAAAATATCAGTTGCTATAAGGAACCACATTTTTTTTGCTTCTATAAACGTGGTAGAGTTTAAGTAGAAAAATAGACTCTACTAAGGATAGACTTTTATAGTAAAGCACAATTCACAGTGGCCTTATAATTAGAAGATATGAATTTGAATCACAACTATATCATTTAGTAACTTTATGTTCTTGGATGAGATATTTAACTTTTCTTATCCTTAGTTTTCCCATCTAGAAAGTAGTGATAACATTATTATGAATTTTAGAAAGTTGTGGATATGGAAGATAGAGCAGGAAAAGGGGTTACATATTGGTTTCATAAATAATTTGAAGCAGAGCAAAACCTGCTATCACATACACACACTCACACTCACAACTTAGTATTCAGGCAATATTAGTATTCACTTGGGTGTCACTGACAAAGATGAAAACAAATGATAAAACATGTATTCATTATCTTTTTATGTATTCATAATTACATTTATTGATAAAAACAAAAAAAGAAATGAGGGTTGCAGCTTTTCTTAGATAAGACTCTCCATAAGCAACATTTGAGATGGGATTCAGATGTGTGTATTTTATTAATGATTGTCCTCAGGAGATGGGGAGCAAAGAAAAGCAGGGCAGACGGAGGAAAGAAGTAAGCAAGTCCATACACTCAGCTAAAGTTCAGCCTCAGAAGGGAAGTGGGTTGGTATCTGGAGAGCAGGGGCCGTCATCTTGATGAGGCAGTCCTGCTGAGTTGAGAACAACCTCCAGAAAGCAGGGACCATGAATAATGAGAAGCTAACACTCACAGAACAAGGAGCAGGTGCACAGTTCTGTAGTGATGCAGCAAAGCACCAAAGACATGAACAGTCAGCTTCTAGTCTATGCAGTCCCCTTTCCTGGCTCACCGAAGACTTTTTCTGCTCTGGTTGGATGAAGATATGATCCCCATCTTTTGAGGATATTTTGACTTACATGTCCCTACATAACTCATCAGAAAATGTAATCAAATAAGAATGCTATTGTTATATCCCCTGGGAAGTTCACACTTGCAAAATGGAATCAGTGTATGTACAAAAAGCAATCATTATTCCAAAATAATGTGGAAACCTATTTCTTCATTCCCTTGGACCTTTTTTGTAGTGAAAGGAGGATAAGAGAATGATTTCCTCCATTCATACAGATTAATTAGTCACTGGGAGATGATCTGCAGGTGGCGCCAACATGAGCACTAAGGATAAAAATGAGGTCAAAGACGGAGAAGGTGCTGACTATGTCTATTTTCCGTCATTTATCCATAATTCCTCTTCTCATATCCATTTGAACAATTCATAAATAGATGCTATCTTGAGGAATAAATATGAATTCAGTTTCTTGAAATAAAGTCATGATTATTTGAAGGACAAAGGCAAAACCAATGACCTGGTTAAGATGATAACTAATTATCAGACTGATCAAAAAAGATTACACACTTCTTCACAGGAAAATTTCTGAATTTCAGTAATCAAATGTCTAAGTTTCTACTTTTTTGGATATCTGTGGAGGAATTCATGAGAGTTAGAGATTGGATTTTATGTTATAAATTAAAGACTATTTCATTTCACCCAAATTTACTAATTATTTCATGTCCTTATGACTCTGTTCCTATCTACCAACCTTCCACTCCCACAAAACCATATGTTGGTTAAATTATAGACATACCTACAGATGCCTAAAGTATAATTAATAGAATATTTTAATACCTAACTTAAAGAAATAGGGATGTAAAAAAAAAAAACTGTTTAAAGCAGATTAGACCAAAGACTTAGGCTTAAAGAGATACCTTATGGAAATTTGAAGCTTTACTTAATAACTATTTTCCAAGAGATTTCACCATCCGTGGTAGGTAAGAGACTTCCTTATTCCCCTGCCAAACATCAGAGTTTTTATATTCTGTGAGAGAGACTGTGATAGTCAGACATCAGGTTCCAATTCTATGGGTATGAAAAAGGTGAAGAATACCATTCTGGATCTGCTTGTTCTTGACGCTATATATTATAGGATTCATTAGTGGAGGGAACAGGAAATAGACATAACTCATAATAAGGTGGACAATATGTGGAACCTGCTTTCCAAACCGATGAATCAGAGATAAGCCAATTACTGTGACATAGAAAACCAGAACACAGCAGATATGGGAAACACAAGTGTTGAGTGCCTTGGCCCTCTCCTCTCTGGAGGCAATGCTCAGGACGCTCTTGAGTATCAACACATAGGAGATGAGAATAGTCAGAGAATCCAGCACAAATATGAGTACCACAAGCACAACTGGGTATAGTTTATTGAAGGTGATGTCAGCACAGGCCAGTTTGATGACATCCTGGTGAAGGCAGAATGAATGTGAGAGGACATGAGAGTGGCAATAGGGGAAAAAATAGAGCGGTGTTATTGGGGGGACAACAGATACAAATCCCCTCATTAGAACTCCCACCCCAATCTTTACCACTCTAGCATTAGTAAGTATGGAAGTGTATCTAAGTGGGTTGCAGATGGCAATAAAACGGTCATAGGCCATGGCCAGTAAAATACCAGACTCGACAAAGGAAAGGGAGTGTATAAAGTAGGCTTGGGAAAAGCAGGCTGCATTTCGAATCTCCCTGTAATCCAACCAGAGGACTCCCAGTACTGTGGGCATCGTGGTCAAGGTCAGTCCCAGGTCTGTGGCTGCCAGCATGGCCAGGAAATAGTACATAGGCTCGTGAAGGCTGTGATCGTTCTTAATGAGAAGGAGGAGGGTGCCATTGCCAAAAAGGACAGAGATATAGACGAAAAAGAAAGGTGTGGAAATCCAGTGATGAGCTGCCTCCAGGCCTGGAAAACCAGTCAACAGGAAGGAATAGGAGCTGCTGTTGGACCACATGCTGGGTTTATCCAGAAGAAATGATCTGATCTGTTTCTGTTGTTATCAGACGTCAGCTCTACTTTCCAGGTTTCACTCTGACTATATCTTCCTCACAATTCTTTCTTAAAGGCAATAATGACATCAGTATGAGATATTGTTTCTCAAAATGCAATCTTAGAGCAATCTGTATTGTTTGTGTTCTTAACCGCATGTTCCAGGGACCGTCCCCCACCTGCTTAATAAAATGTACAAAGTTTCAAAATGTGAATTTTAGCTCACTCCCCAAGAAAATTTTTATGCACTCAGCAATTTAGAGAAAATTTCCCTCAACAATGCAAATTTTATAGAAGAATTCATATTCTGTGGAGTACTTTAGGGGATTGTTAAGGAACCCATCCCTAATCTTTTGTCCAATTTATTGCATAAATTCATAATTGCTTTCACAGTAGTGATTCCTAACCCACATTTTCCTGCATATAACAACTTATTTGTATTATCAGCAATAGTCCTAGAAGACTAAGAGAGAAATGCATGGGAAGAAAAGCTCTGCACTGCCCCTGTGACTGAGGAACAGGTAGAGAATGGAATAAAGGCTTTGACTCCTGATTCTATGGACTAGTTGTGGGGAAAAGGTGTTATCACTAAATGTTTATTAGCCTCTTCTTGACACTACAAAACTATTCACTACTTGTAACAATGTCCAGACTAATTTTAAGTTAGACCTTTGGGCTGGAATAATTGATTAGGCCAGCCAAAGATATGGCTCATAATAGTGTTTCTCTTTAAATTTGAAAACTTTATTTTCCCCTATTTCCATGTAGTATCTCCCTCTTAATTTTTTTTTTCCTCTGAAGATCCACTAAAATAATTCTCTTGAACCTGGTCTCTCCCATTTCAAGTTCTTCCTTTGCATTCAAGCAACCATCTTCCTGGTATCCTTCCTTGAATTCTCAACCACAGGCTTCTGAATCTTCCCTCCCCAATACTGAGTTAAGAGCTCTATTGTTGCTAAAATAGGGAGTTGTCTATTAGTGAAAAGAAGAGATGTATACTTTGAGATGGTTTTAATACCTCTACAATCACTAACTTAGGATCCCCTTACATGTAAAATTCACCTTTTATTTGCTTTGCACAACACTGTGCAAATTACATAACGTGTGAGATATATATATATATATATATATATATTTCATTATTTACTCAGTATTTTTAGTGTCCTTCAAGCAACAGGCATGACATTTTAAGCACTATAATTAAATGGTAATAGGACAAAGTCTTTGAGCTTTTAAGCCATAAGGTAACTTGAAAAATGGAACATTTTTGATAAACATAAATATAATTTTAAAGAAAAATAACACAATTTGGTGATGATTGATTGGGGGACTACTACATACAAGTTAATATAGTAACTGGGGTGGTCTGTGACTATATCTCACTATACCTGTGAGGAGGTGACATTTTAGCAAAGACCTAAATAACGAAGAGGAGTTGATCATGTGAAGATGTAGAGAAGATTGTTTAAGTGAGCGGGGGGGGGGGGAAGCACGTCTGGAGTTTGATGAGAAAATAGGAGAGGGAGAGTAGGATACATCAGAGATCCAGACAGTAATCAGGTCTCATAGCATCTTACAGACCTTATTTTTTTCTTTTTGATTTTACAAAAAACATTATGGAAGACATTGAAGACATTTTTAAAATAATAATTAATGAGGGGGTGGTGACATATTCTGATTTGCATTTTGAAATTATTAACCTGAACTGCTATGTGAAGCATAATCAAGTTTGGGGGGGAGAGAATGGAGATTAATCCATTGCAGTAATCCAGATAAGGAGTAGTGATGACTTGACTAAGAGAGAAGCAATGGAAAGAGGAAGGAAAACAGGAAGGGAGGGAGGAAGGAAGGGAGGGAGGAAGAAAGGAAGGAAGGGAGGGAGGGAGGAGAGAGAGGAAGAGAGAGAGAGAAAGAAAAAAGAAGTAAGAAGGAAAAAGAAAAGAGAGAAAGGAAAGAAAGAAAAAGAAAGAAAGAAAAAAAGGAAGAAAAGGAAGGAAGGAAGGCAGGAAAGAAAGAAAGAAAGAGAAAGAGAGAGAGAAAGAGAGAAAGAAAGAAAATACAATTTTGAGATAGTACCAAGACTTGATGATATGTGGCAAATGGAAGTAAGGAAAAAACAAAGATTGACCCTAGTTTCTGGCATGAACAAATGGAAAAGTGGTGAATAATTTCCTTAAAAGTGAAAGTCTGAAGGAGATACATGTTTACTTGTAAGGACATCAAGAGACATTAGTAAATACAGCTGAATCAGAGAAAATCTATTTCTTATATATTTTTTTGTCAGACCAGAACAGTTTCTTCAAGTTATTTTTATATCAAATCATAAAGATAATCTCATTCAAATATGCCCTCTGGTGGTTATTTTCTCATTGTATTGAGTAAGTAATAAGTGATGTTGTATCCTTCATTTAATAGTTTAATAATCCTTTAAAGCTTCTCTTTTTCTTCTGTTTTCTATGGACAATTCCAATCCCCTGTCCACACCCCTACCTCATTGAGCCTTCAGCAATGATCTTCTTAAGCCAATCTTTTAACATACTACCATTTTGCAAGAAATTCCCAATTGTAGATGTATATGTAGCACAAGTGAGTTACCAATCACTATAGGTAACTCTATCCAAAATATGAGGGATTAATTATGTGTTGCCAATGGACTTGAATGTAAAGTTTTCTCTTTCTATTCCTCAGAATTCCATGAAGATCTACCTTGCAATGCAATGATACTGGAGTTATAGAATCACCCTACTTCATGCCATGGGAAAAGCACCTGTCCTCATTTAGGAGCTACTCTTGATTTCTAAGAAGGACAAAAGCTAAGGTAAGGTCATAGGGAAGGAAAGAAGTCACAAAGACTGAGTATAAAATCAAGAAAAGGAATCTATAATTGAACATTTGGAAAGATGCAGGCAGAATGGGGACCAAATACCCCATTCTTGGCAAAGGAAAACATCCCCAGAAAAAAGGAAAAACAGAGAAATAAGCTGAGGAAGGTGGAATAAAAACAATTTAACCAGTTTACTTTTAAACCAGCCATTAAAGCCTTCTCTGTAAGGGATGCAGCTTGCAAACACACCTGCTGGGTGTGCAAACACTCTGAAGAAGAGAATGGCCAAAGGAGAAAGCTGAGTGCAAGGACTGGGGAGGAACATTAACCAGGTCATTCCCTGCCCATTCAACAGTCAAAGCAAACACTCATTGTGGGGATTTGTATGATGGCCAGGGCAGAGATCAAAAGAACAGCTTGAGCCCTGAAATATGGACAGGGAAGCCTGTACCCTTTGATGTTCCTCTGTTCCACCGAATATTCAGAGGAGACTGATGCTTTGGTATCTACTCCACAGAGGACTAAATGGGATTAACCTCCCTAAATGAATCTGTTCATGTGACCACAGACAGGAGGCTGCCCCTTCACAAATCTAAAGTTTGGGATTTTTCAAGGCTTCTCAGACCCTTAAAGCTAATGATTATAGATAGAATAAGAACTAACATACTTATTTAGAGAAACTGATGACATTTTTGTTCTCTTCCTAAGCTTACCCTCTGAGCTAAATGAGAAAATAGCTTTCAACAAAAGCTGAATGGAACACTCAGGGCCATTTGCTAGAACCCCACAAGCTAGTGGTGGTCCCCTGTGTTCTTACCTTTAAAAACTCTATTCTGCGTGTCCTGTCTCTTTATCTCTCACTTTACTTTTCTTCAGACAATTACAGCCAGATCCACAGGTTTTAAAGGACCCTGCTTCCAGGATGGGACCCCAGCAGAAATATAAATAAACTTCTGCCATTTACAGTTATAATCCTTCTTTGCCGCCTTAAAAAAAAGTCCAGTAGAGTAAGGGCTGCCTCTTTGTTCGTCTTCTAGAAAAAATAAGAGCCATAGATAAGGGTCAACCATGTTTATTAATGGTTACATATATCACTGGATAAAATGTTTCAGTTATACTTATGCCCAAATCTCTTCACAAGTTCTATTAACTTCAATCTGAGATCTGTACAAACATCCAAAGTTGTGAACTAGTAAGTCTCCTCTCTTCTTCTCCTCAGTTTCTCTAGAACTTATAGAGGAGTTGCCTAATGCCCTCTTTCTGTACCTGGTGTGTATTTCACCATACTTACATGTATCATAGCTTGACAGTGTTGGGGAGCAAGATTATTATGTCCTGCCTGAAGACTCAGCTCATGTGGCTTCTTCTCAAAGCCTGACAGCCTGATAAGAG
This sequence comes from Otolemur garnettii, assembly GCF_000181295.1. Lineage (NCBI taxonomy): Eukaryota > Metazoa > Chordata > Mammalia > Primates > Galagidae > Otolemur > Otolemur garnettii. The sequence continues at coordinate 33,413,316 of NW_003852396.1, forward strand.
AATCAGTCACTGACATTATTAATGAAGAAAGTATCTCCCAAGATACTATAACCTCTCCTATGACGGATATGGACACTTCATGTCTCTAAGCTCTTTCATCATCTTATCCAAATACATTATTGGGCTAATGAAGCCACAGGTGGCAGCTTTATGTGTAGGGAATCAGAGAGTTTTTCTTTATAGCCCAAGCAGTCTTTGGTACCACTTTTGGGAAGCCATTTATTTGTACTACTACTTCGAAAGCCAAATTTTTTCCAGTTGCTCTCAGGAGAAATTTATCAATTTTCTTGGCCTAAGTCTTTTGAATTCGAATTATGGTTTCTTCTTAGTTTGTCTCAGAGATAGCTTGAAAGTGGAAAGCTAGATGAAGAAGAGTTAGTATAGCAAAAGCCCAACAGCCTTCCTGAGTAATCAGCGAGAACCTCCAGTCTGCAGTTACCACTAACTATTCCTTTATTGAGTTCATCTTGCCGTAATTTTTCTCTTCTCCTGATCTGTAACAAACAGAGTATACTTGCTTATACTCACACACTAAAGTACACATACTCGTAGCACAATGCTTTGCCAGGATACTCCATCGCTTTAGTCCTGGGGATGATAATATTTTTAGTTTTCTTTCCAACTCTGACAGGAACCACTCTACCTATCACCAGTTTTAAGAAGAAATAAACATATATTACCAGAAGAATAAATTTCCTATACCTGAAGACATTTTTCAGTTGTTAATATGCTCTGTTACAATTAATTTATTGTTTAAATAAATCAAATTCAGATAATCATTTCTGGAATCATCAACTGATTATAGTTAGGGGCTGAATCATGTTTGCATCCCAAATTTGCATGTTGACCTCTTAACTCCCTGTATATCAGAACATGCCTGTATTTGGAGAGAGCCTTTTGTTTACTTATTCATTCATTCATTTACTTTGTTAGACAGAGTCTCACTTTTTTACCCAAGATAGAGTGCCATGGCATGGTATTAGCCTAACTCACAGCATTCTCAGACTGCTAGGTTCAAATCCTCAGCTTCTCAGGTAGCTGGGACTACGGGTGCCCACCATGATGCTCAGCTATTGTTTTCTATTGTTAATAGAAACAGAACCTCACTCTTAGCTCAGACTGTCCTCAAACTTCTGAACTCAAGGGATCCTCCCACCTTAGCTTCGCAGAATGCCAGGATTATAGCAATGAGCCACCATGCCCAAACCAGAAACAGGGACTTGAAAAAGGTAATTAAATTAGAATGAGGTTATTAAGGTGGGCCCTAATTGAATACGACTGGTATTCTTCTAGGAAAAAGAAATTTCAGATACAGATAGAAATTTCAGATACAGACAGATACAGAAAGAATACCACGTGAAGACACAGGGAGAAGACAGCCACCTACAAGTTGAGGAGAGAGGTCACAGAACAAAACAAACCCTGCCAACAGCTTGACCCTGGACAACTACCCTGCAGGACTTAGAGAAAATGAGTTTTTATTATCTAAGCCATACAGTCTATGCCATTCTGTTATGGCAGCTGTGGGAAACTAATACACTAGGAATATAAACACGGACAATTTACTTAACCCCTTTAAGAGTGAATTCTTATTAAGGTATAAACATATAAACAAAGAATAGAATTACTTGTTATACATTACAAAATGCTGATGAAAAATATCAAAGAACACCTAAATAAATGGAGAATCATATTATATTCATGAATTGAAAGACTCAATATAGTAAAGATATCAATTTTTCCCATATTGGAGCCACAGTTTTAATGCAATTTTTGTCAAAATATCATAAAATGCTTTTCAAAGATCTGGTCAGATTTATTCTAAAATTTATGCAGAAAGACAAAACATATAAAATAGCCAAAATAACTTTGAAACAATAACGGAAGGAATCACTGCATGCAATGTAAAGTTTTACTATACAGCTACACCAACCAAAACTAGGTGGTGTTGGTGAAGAGACAGATACACAGATCAATTAGTGGAGAGACAGAGACACAGATACACCGTTCTCTACTCACACAGAATAGAGAACCCAGAAATAGACTCACATAAATATGTAACTGGGTTTGGGCAGAATTTCCAAAGCAATTTAGTGAAGGAAGGGTGGCTTCTTCCACAAATAGTGCTGGACCTAGGTAACGATCAGTGTGAGAGTGTGCAAGTGGGGAGGACACTTGATCATAGTGGATGTGGATAATGAACTTAAATGTGAACTATAAAGTTCTAAAACTTTTAGAAAAAAATAAAACAAAAAAAAAATTGAAACCTAGAGCTAAATGAAGAGTTCATAGATTTGACGACAGAAGACTCTGTTTAAGAGGATGAAAAGATAAGCTACAGACTGCTAGAAAATATTTGCAAATGACAAAATTCAAGTCTGGCAAAGAACTGTTCTATAAATTACTTAGAGAGTTCTCAAAAGTCAACTATAAAGGAATCAAACAATAAAATTTAAAAATGTGCAAAAGGATACGGGGGGAGGGAGGAGGGAGAGGGGGAAGGAGAGGGATTCGAGGGTTCACTTCTGTGGTTCATCTTACAAGGGTACAAGTGAATCTTTTTATGAGTGGAATATGAATATTTTAACACAATAACTAAGAAAGTTACATGAAGGCTATGTACCCCCAAAGTGCATCAATGTACACAGTTACCATTAAATAAAAAAAAAAAAAAAGGAAAAAAAATGTGCAAAAGTCATGAAAAAATGTTTTGGAAAAGATGCACAGATGGCAAATAAATGATAAAAAGATGTCAATATCTTTAATCATTAGGAAAATGCAAATTAAACCCAGTGAGATATCAGTAACATTTCAGACTGTCCTTAACACAAAATATGATAGTGCTAAATGCTTACAAGGATACAGAGACTATGGATCACTTATAGCTGACTAATGGGAAAGGAAAGTAGCAGAGCCCCTGTAATAAGTGGAAGTTTCTTGTAAAGCCAAATATGTATTTATCATGTGGTCTAACGATTGTGCTCATGGACATTCATTTCATATGGATGAATACTTATGATTATAAAAATCTGAACATGAGCACTCATAGCAACCTTTTTCTTATGTAATTGCTAAAATCTGGTAAATACCCAAATATCTGTCAACAAGTGAATAGATTAACTGTGGTATGTCTTGCAATGGATTATCACTCTGCAATACAAAGAAATGCACTATTCATATGTGCTACAATGGGATGCAACTCAAAAAACTTGTGCCAAAGGAAAAACGTCAACGATTCCATTTATGACAACTTCTTTAAAATGGCAAAGAAATGTAGAGAATATATTAGTAGTTGCTAAGTATTAGTTAGGAATGAGGCCAGTAGGGTAAGAAAGAAGGGTGGGTATGTCTATAAAAAACTAGTATGAGGGACTACGGTGCTAACACCAGAGAAATGCAAAGTAAAATCATGATAATATACCACTGCATGCTCATCAAAATGGCTCTTTAAAACATGAAAACACCTGTGTTGTTAAGGATGCGAAACAACCGAGACACTCATAAACTGCTAGTGGGATATAAACTTATAGAAACTTTTGTAACTATTTGATAGTACATACTACGAATAAACATAAATATATGCTTATCCGAGGAATTGTATTCTGATGATTATGCCCAAGAGAATTTCATACTTAGGTACATGGAAACAATCAAATGTGTAGTAGAATGATCAGAACAGCATTTTTGTAACAGCCCCAATGATTACTATTAACTATCCAGAGCAGAAGAGTAACTATGAGATTTACTTGTACAATGAGGATATTGTGTAGGAATGAAAATGAACAAACCATTAGTACATGAAAACACACGGATGTTTCTTACAAACGTGATGATGAGCATAGATGCTGGATGCAAAAGAAAGCATAGGCTTTGATTCCACTTATACAAAGGTCACAAGTAGGCTCAACGAGTCTAGGAGGTGAACTTGATAGAAGTAAAAAGGGGCTTTTGAGGAACTGGTGGTTTTACTCTCTGTTCTAGGTGCAAATTACTGGTGCAAACTTACTCTACAACAAATTCATTCTAGTAGACCTACATGATATGTTCACATTTCTTTACATAAATTAACTTCAATAAAACTTTTACTCAATAAAAAATTGCTCATTGAAGACCTTCTGAATATATTGATAATATACTTTCTCAATACCGTTTTCATTCTCCTTATATTAATAATTAATTAATCAATGTAATTAATAGTTAAACTAAATCTTATCATTTGATGAATTAATAAAATACATTGTATCCATGTAACTCTAACACTACTTAGTAGATGTTAAGAAAATCTCTTTACTAGATAAAAGAGTGACAGCAATTTTAAACTAGAAGTGAAAATTGTTCTCCATCAATCAGAGAAACATAAAATTGCCTGCAAGATCATTTATCTCCAGTATGAGAAATTAGGAAAGTGATGCCCTGGCTTATTTGTGACATAAAATTATAAAATATAGAGTCTCTTTTCCAAATAATTCACTGTTTGGTGAGGGAAAATAGTCCAAATACAAACAATTATTAAAAAATAATTTTGTTTACGAAAAAGGTAAAAATATTTGATATTAACTATTGATCAAACTCAGAGTACCATTTTAAGTATACTAGAGTCTCACAATAACTTCATGCAATGCCAACTTTCATATGCATTTTAGAGATAAGAAACCTGAAGTACAATGAGATTAAGTAACATTTTCAAAGTGGCACAGCAAGAGCCAGAAGCGCAATGTAAATGAAGTATTCAAGTTCCAACATTCAGAGTAGGACGCCAGGCCTCTGGGACATTGGCATTATGATTCCCATCCTTATACCTTACTCATCATTTAATGAAACATGACTGCTACCCTTGCCCTCTCTTTGTACGAAGATGTGGGGATGGAGGACAAAGAGAGAATGGTAAGGGGAAACCAAGGACTAAAAATGTTGCTCCCCTTTTCTGAGATCGTCATCTGTGAGACAGGACTCTAGATTCTCATTGCAGTCAGATATCTACACTGAGGAAAAAGCAGTGGGGTAACTTTACCGAAACAGACATTCTACTCTCTAATGTCTGCACATTCCTTATTTTAGGGACAAGGGTTGGGAGTTCTCAAAGACAGCTGAGGAATCGTGTTCTCCAGCAACTCTGTTTCATTTTGGATCCCTGACTGGTCTACTTTTGCTTCTATATCCTGGCAGATATTAATCAGTCTCCTAGCAACAGAGCTTGAAAGCTAGGACATAGACAAAGATCTTAAGCAGGCTGATCAAAGCCCAATGCCCGTGAGGCCTGCTGGTACAAATAAGGAAGGAAAAGATGGAAGGAAGAAACCAGAAGGGAGGGCAGGAGGGGCAACGAATATCTAAATCAGGAATGGCCCCTAGGGAGGAGCTTCTAAAATAAATATGTTCCTGCCAGCCAGAGCCTTTTGTGTGGAAGGCTGAAAAGCTGATGTGACCCAATCCTTCATCAGACTAAAGATATGAGATTCAAGACTAGGGAACTGAAGAGTGGGAGAGAGCAAAATTTCAGGTCAGTGGAAGTATTCAATGAATCCTCTCTCTCAGATTACCTGGTAGGCACCAAGGCGGAGCAGGGCAGGCAATAAGGAAGCTGGTTTGTCAGCAGGAGAAAAGTTGGAGATTTATCTGTTAAGAGTAGATGGATAATTACAGATCCTAAAGACACCCAGACATCTCTAAAACTTGGTTTAAGGGTTACCTCTTTAAATGCATAAAATAAGATCAGGGATGGGTTCTGCATCGCATGATGAAAATGACAATGTGGGCGAAAATCAGGGAATGGATGTGAAGTCTGGCATAAATTATACCATTGGCCTTCTCTCTCTCCTCCTGTCTGAGATTTTAATCTCTCTGGTTTTTATTCTAACCCTGGGTTCACCCTACCTCCATTGCCCCTGCCCTTAGAAGTCCAGATAAGTTCCAAAAATAGATTTCTTTCCCAAATTTCTGAGGCAGTATAGCTTTCTATTTATCAGTTTTAAGCATTTTCTGGAAAAATATTTCCATATATCCATGAGAATGAAACACCACAAAATTAAACTTAGATGGAACTTGGCATGTAAGTGACTTTAGATAAGAGATAGTTTTCAGCACCTGGAAAAGTTTATATTGCATAATAGGCAGGGAACACCTCCTGAACTGAAGATAGGGTCAAATTTTTATTTCTGGATCCCTTATAAGGACCTTCAGGGCATCTCCAGGTGCTTGGGATTAGTAGTTATGATACTAGATTAGAGCGAATAGACCACTGAGTGGGGTGTATCAATCTCTATGTTCTTCTATGGCTTGAGACCCTGCTCAAAGCCAGGGATGCAAATAGTCAGAAAACCGGCTTGTACATGTAGATAAACCAATCAGTGAAGGATTCTGAAGAAAAAAAAAACACAAATTATGTGCTAGGGACTGTATCAACGATTTAAGTATTGGGAATGAAGCTATGGTAGATAAGATACATTGAAGAGTGAAATATAAGTTTGAACGATCCAAAAAGACAGATTAAAAAAACAAAGGTTAGAAGATAAAAAGTGGAGAGAGGGGTTAAGTGTGTCAGAGGGAGGAGAGTGTCAGGCAAAGTGAAGGAAACAGTCCCAGGGAAAGTGAGAGAATACAGAAGAGGTGAGAGTCTGAGTGGGCTCTCTCTGGACTGTCAGCATGGGCCTCAGTTTACAAGGCAGTGTTTGAGATTCTGGAAATTAGCTTCTCATTAATGAAAACGCAAGTCTACATTAAGAAATGACACTGGGAGAAGATTGGTGGCTGCAAGGTTGAACCAACAATCTTGGATTTTTTAACCCCTCACAGATTATCTCATAAACTACAAAAGCAGCTGAATAAAGCCAATAAAATACTCACTTTTTCATACTCACTTTTTCAGTATGAAAACAGAAAAGAGAAAGAGACAGCAAACTCATTGTACTTTTGAATACTACGGGAATCTCACCCGTGTCTAATATCTTCCTGGTCCCTAATAGATAAAATGAAGGCTCTGTATTTGAGTAATGGGTGGCCTTGGCCATGCATAACTACATGACAATGTAAAATGGTGAAAATGGACTATTGTGAGGAATCTACAATAAAAATAAGGTGACTGTAAAGCCCCAGTGTAGAACTTGACATGAAGAACGTGTTGAAAACTCAGATTATGGATACTTTACACTTGCTTCTCAGCTTTCTATTCCCCAGCTGATTCTCTCACTACTGTTTCTTCCCTTCTTTCTCCACATCATCTATTGTGTTTATTTATTATTAATATAACACAATTCACTATATTAATAGTCTGTCTTATCTCCCCTCCCCCAATAGCTTTATGGAAGTGTACTTCAAATTTGATAAGAAGGGGGACTTACCATATGTATTCTCACTACAAAAAACAAAAATCTTAAAAAGAAATCATGTGCTGCAGCATCTGTGGCTCAGTGGGTAGGGCACTGGCCCCATATACTGAGGGTGGCAGATTCGAGCCAAGCCCCAGCCAGCTAAAACAGCAGTGGCAATTGCAACAAAAATAGCCCAGCATTCTGGCCAGTGCCTGTAGTCCCAACTACCTGGGAGGCTTAGCCAAGAGAATCGCTTAAGCCCAAGAGTTGGAGGTTGCTGTGAGCTGTGACAGCACTCTACAAAGGGCTACAAAGTGAGACTCTGTCTCAAGAAAAAAAAGAAAGAAAGAAAGAAATCATGTGGAGTGATGTTTATATTAACTATATTATGGCAATCATCTCCCAGTATATACTTATGGGAAAACATCACATTGTATACTTCAAATGTATAACATCTTTATTTGCCACTCCTGTTTTGTTTGACTCTGTGTAAGTTGAGTGTTTTTCTGAACCTTTCACTAACATGCAGGATTTAGTTTTTCTATTCCTCCTGTTCTAATATTTTGAATATGGAATTGCTTTTCTCCCAGCCTCCCTGAGTTCCAATGCTCCAGATTCAATGTCTTCTTAAGCTATGTCAGAAGTGCCCACGATTATTCATTACTCTTTTCTCCTTTCCCTTTGTTACCTAGACACAGCACCTTTTCCCTGCTGCTTACAGAAACTCTAGTTTAATATTTTCATTCACAATCAAAGACAAGAGTCCTCAGAAACTCATCATCATCCTACATCTGTTCCCAAGGCTTCCTGAGAAAATTGGATCATTTGACACATCTTATCATGAACAATCCTGATATAACCCCCAGGTAGAGAGCAAGGAGGCTCCCTCTGTAATAACTACCTCAGAGGTGGCCCCATTTTCTCTGGCTCACAACATCAGTAAGTGCATAATCTATCCTCAGAGATTGGCTGCTTGCACCAGATGATACCTTAGAGTTCCAGCGAGTCACAGGGCCTTCTGACATTAGTTAATTCTCACCAGACTCCATAGCTTTAAAAAATACTCTCTTTGAGCTTACCTAAATAACAAATTTTTATATCATTGCATCTCCAAATAGCTGATATACTATGGTAGTTTGGTACTATTATCAAATGGTGTCCTCAAACCCTTATCATAAAATCTACATTAAATTAGTCATTTGTATCTACATTATGAAATTAGGAATTTTTGAACAGGGCATCAATAACTCAGGCCATGAAGTTAGGTGACAGAGATTTATGTATTTGAACATATTTAAGTTAAATTTGTGTCATATTGTGTTCGAAAGTCTCCAGTTTCATCAATTGAATTTTCTATCCTGAATATAGTCAATCCTTCAAATTAAATTACAGTGTCATTTATTTTATTTATTCATTTTGATATATTATTTGTTTGTTTTGCAACAGGATGTTCATACTGACTCATCAAACAAACTTGCTTAGAGCTGTTTTTCTACAGATCTTTTAGGTCTGGCATTCTCTAGGAAACCTTATATCCACCCTCAGTACCATAAGTCAAGGTGAAAAGCACCATGAAAAACACCCTGTAAGTTCTAAGCCATTATAGCACTATTCAAATATAGTGATTTTTTCTTTCATTTTGTCTTCATTTGGGGGGTTATATGATTTATAAGAACATTGACAAAGTCTACTCTGCGTACATTGCTGTATCTCTGGTGTATTCTCTAATAACCTTACATATAGTAAATTCTGAATAATATGTAGAGTTGTTATTTATAATTCTATTCTTCTACACCCAGGAATCTCCCAGGAATGACTAAGTTACCATCCTTGCTATTGCTGGAAGTCAGGACTGGTGGACATCTTATGAATAGGTAGCATTCTCAAACGGAAACTTCTAAAGAATTAGATTCTATTTTGTTAACTGAAGGGAGTATTTCCCTCTTGACAGCTCTGGTGATGTGGCTCAACACCACTGCTTCCCACTTCCTGCTTACTGGCTTCCCAGGCATGGAGAAGGCACATCTCTGGATCTCCATCCCATTACTGGTGGCCTATATCTGCATACTGCTTGGCAATGGTACTCTTCTCTTTGTCATTAGGGATGACCATAACCTCCATGAGCCCATGTACTATTTCTTAGCTATGTTGGCTACTACAGACCTTGGAGTAACATTAACTACAATGCCCACTGTGTTGGGTGTTCTATGGTTCAGCCACAGGGAGATTGGCCGTGGAGTCTGTTTCTCTCAGGCTTACTTTATCCATACTCTTTCAATTGTGGAGTCAGGTGTCTTACTTGCCATGGCCTATGATCGTTTTGTTGCCATCCGCAACCCCTTACGATATACCTCCATCCTTACCAACACCCAAGTAATAAAGATTTGGGTAGGGGTATTGACAAGGGCTGGCCTGTCAATTATGCCAATAATCATTCGCTTGCACTGGTTTCCCTATTGTCGATCCCATGTACTCTCCCATGCTTTCTGTCTACATCAAGATGTCATCAAGCTAGCCTGTGCTGACATCTCCTTCAACCGTCTCTATCCAGTCGTGGTTGTATTTGCAATGGTACTATTAGACTTTCTCATAATCTTTTTTTCCTACATTTTGATTCTCAAGACTGTCATGGGCATTGCTTCTGGAGAAGAAAAGGCAAAGGCCCTCAACACATGTGTCTCCCATATCTGCTGCATCCTAGTCTTCTATGTCACTGTAGTTGGCTTGACGTTCATTCATAGGTTTGGAAAGCATGCTCCTCATGTGGTCCACATCACAATGAGCTATGTCTACTTCCTTTTCCCTCCTTTTATGAACCCTGTCATCTATAGCATTAAAACCCAACAGATCCAGAATGGCATAATCCGCTTACTCTCACTGCCTTGTTCTAAAGCATGACTTTTACTCCTTGCTCTCTGGAGAATAAGGCATTTCAACCAGGCCCTCTGCTACATGTATCATCTTACTCTGCCATTTATTGCTGATTGTATATAACATGAAATACATATAATACTAAGCACAAATCTCAAGTGCCCAACTAATGTTAGCTGGTTTCTGCAGGGAACTCACACTGTTTGACACACTATGGGACCTGATATACATATGTATGTGTGCATGTATATGTACATATGCATATGTACACATGTATCTCTATATCTGTATGCTTATATGGTTTGGGGGTCTATGGCATAGGTCCCCAGTATTTTTTTGTTTGTTTAATTTTTGAGACAGAGTCCCAGTCAGTCACCCTAGGTAGAGTGCTATGGTGTCATAGCTCATAGCAACCTCAAATGCTTGGGCTGAAGCAATCCTCGTATCTCAGCCTCCTGAGTATCTGGGACTATAGGCACCTGCCACAATGCCCTAGTAGTTTCTCTACTTTTAGTAAAAATGGAAGTGTCATTTTGCTCAGGCTTGGCTTGAAGTCCTGAGCTCAGGCAATCTATCCCCCTTAGTCTCCCAGAGTGCTAGGAATACAGGCATGAGCCACCACACCCAGAAATCCCCAGTATTTGAATTAAAGGTCATGATTTTCCATATGGTCTGTTTGTATCAGTCGTGATAGACCTGGGAATAACACATTCTTGGTCACAGATATACATTCATTCAGTTTTCTTGCTCATATGGAGCCCATTGCTGTTTCTAGAAAATTGCACCACATGAAAGAAATGAGTCTTATTCTGTTCCTAGTTTGAGATGGTAATGACTCCAGGGAAAGTATACATATGAGAAATCTGTTCAGGTAGAATTATGGTAAATATGTATCAAATAATGATATTGCTGGTAGTAATTTAAAAATAGAGATATAATTCCTAATCCAGATGAGCATTGTCTTAATGAGCTATTCCCAGATAGTGCTGAATGGAGAGATGTCTTTTGAGGCAGTAAAGTGATATTAATAGTCCAGTTTGCAAGCACACCATAGGCAAGGGTGCATGGCTAGTACATGGCTGTGTCTGGGTATGCCACATACCAGAGTTGAGAAATCATTGGTCCTGCGTGTGTGGTAGGGGAGGAGGCAGACAATGCTTGCAACTGTAAGGTTCCAAATATCATTCAAAGTTGATTCTATTCACAGTCTAGGCATGGAGGAGAGAAATAAATAAAATTTAAAGTGACCTATGTATTTCCGTATGTCTGTGGTTCTTCTGTACAGTGTCCCGCTGAAGAGCCAGGACACATAACTCAAAATACACATTTTAATTTAACTCAGCAAAAGCTACTTTGTGTGTGGAATGAGGCACATGAAATGCTGGGAGCATGTATACATGGAGCTGGGAGGTTTCTTGTAGACTCCTGGCATTTCATGTCTGATTCTCTCTGCCTAGCCTCTGTCATACTGTCAGAGTGGTCCATAGCTACTCTACTGCTCTCCATCACAGAAAAATGAGAATTTTAAAAAACTCTTTGAATTTATGAATAATATGGAGAAAACAAAAATGAGGTCATGTACTTACAGCAGTTTTCAGATTAGAACATGATCATTGTGTGATCAACCCAAAAGACTGTTTTTCACTCAACTTGGCTGTGTTTGCCTATGTTGCATGTGAAAGTTATGTTCCAGAGGATAAAAACAACATGACTTATTTTCTAATGTATTATAGAACCTCCATATATACAGTTTTTAATGAAATACAATTTTTTATTAAAATAAATAAAATAAATTTAAAGTGACCCCTGTCTTCCTGTGTGTCTGTTTAGGCCTCTATTATTGTTTCCTATAATGCCTTTCAAGATATGAGCAACCTAAATTGAATTCTCATTTAATACACTCAAAAATCTATTCCTTTCTTTGTGCTCTTAGAAGGGAGACTAAATCACATCAGAGCCAATGATCCTGAAGTATGCCATACTACACTGATATAAACGATATTAGGATAAAGATATATTTTATAAAATCCGTAAATGGACACATTAGATGGACACCCTCATAAGTTTCTCTCTTCACTTCTCATCCTCTTTACATCAAAGAGAAGTGATGGAGAGATCAGAGTAAATACATTAAAGCAGTGGTTCTCAATCTTCCGAATGCCATGAACTTTTATTACACTTCCTGTGGGTTGCGACCCACAAGTTGAGAACCGCTGAATTAGAGAAAAATGTAGGTCACTACAAAAATTTTGAAACAGATTGTGTTATGGTCTGTTATTTCACTTTCAAGAACACAGTTGCAGCGTTCATTCTGATTTACCCCTGCAAGTTTCAACTTGCTGGGCTTATTGGTTTTGCTGGGAGGGCTTCCTTTGTCTCCATCCAAGTGGATTTTATATTTCTTGAGATTGTACATTTCAAAACTTTCATAATGACCCATGTAAAAGACTGGGATTTCAGCTTCTTTTGTAGAAATGAGTCTTATGAGACAGAGCCAAGCTCTGGGCTCACAATGATCACAGGAGAACATCTGAATGTTAGAGCCAAGGGGGATGGAAGAGTGTTCCAGATGGATCAAAGCAATGCTCGGTTCTGCTGTATATATTAACATACTCTTCAATGTACAGACAAGGTCCTGCAAGTTCTTAAAAAAAAATGGCCCATTCATGGGCCATGCAGACTAAGCATCTCTGCAACCAATGACTTGCACCTTTTGTTGTCCCTCATGTATAGTTAGTTGCTGTTTTTGGAACATTGTCAAAAGTAGAGCTGAGTCCAAGCTAATTTCCAAATGATTCCTATTTAACACAGTACTTATAGAAGACAACAATACATCTAAAATATAAAAATGCTTAACTTTTACGTAGACAGAGCACTTAAAATGAAGAAGTAAATCAATTCTTGAACCATAGTAAGAGGTTTTACTATGAATCTTGGTGAAGGGCTACTAATTTGAACTATTTATAACCAGAGCCTCAAAAGAAAGTCAGTTCATTTTGAGTCTGGACATGAATGAAGCTTGGTGTACATTCCTTACGTGTGAGAAAGTATGGGCTGTATGTGCAATTATATGAAAAATAAAAAATAAGTGAGGAGAAGGAGCTCGTGCTAGAGGTCAAAGAATGCCTGGCTTGGAGAACAGGTCTTTACAACAGGCTATAGGGTTGTTTCACCCACATATCGGTGAGAAGGACTCCAGGCCATGTGAGTTCTCACTCTCCATGGCAGCAGTTGAGGTTGGTTACAGATTCAATACAAGAAGAGACATCTCAAGGCTAAGGAAGAATAAAATTACCTTAAAGTTTGACAAATTCAAGGCCTTGGTTCTATTTATGCATACTTAGATGAGCTTTTGAACTCTGCACTTTCCTTGTCTTTGATTACCAAAAGAGGACTTCACATTAACACCACATTTCAGGTAACCCAGGGGCAAGCCAAAGGTACAAAAATAGACCACAGCAAATGCTCTACAGCAGTTGAAGAACTATGCTATGTGTAATTTGTGTGGATGGCCCACGACATTTACAAATATTTCTGTTTAGAAATACCTGCCAGACTTGTAATTCCTGCTCTCCTATCCCCCAGTTGCTCCATATTCTAATTCAGTAATTAGAATAGAATAAGAGGTTCAACACCTATGGATCAGCAGCTAGGGCTCCAGTCATGTACACCAGAGCTGGCAGGTTTGAATCTAGCCCCGGGCCTGCCAAACAACAATGACATTTATAACCACAATATAGCTGGGCATTGTGGCAGGCGCCTGTAGTCCCAGCTACTTGGGAGGCTGAGGCAAGAGAAGCTCTTAAGTCCAAGAGTTTGAGGTTGTTTTAAGATGTAACACTACAGCACTCTACCCAGGGAGATATGGTGAGAATCTGTCTCAAAAAAAAAAAAAAAAATAGAATAAGAGGTTAAAAATGTTCTCTTCCAAATGAAAGAATTAGCTAAAGAGTGAGTTTGTTTCTTTATTCCTCTCCTTCCTGCATCCTCGGGTGTCTCTCTGGATGTGTCTGTCTTCATGCACTCTAAGGAATCGCTCTAAACTGTTTGCCCACATAGTACATGACTAGGTAGACTCCACAAAGTGAATTATCAAAGTCCCTCCATACAAGGTTCTCCCCTGCCTTCCTGAGCTTGTATTCTGTGTACAGCAAGCTCACAGGACATCTTCAACTGTCCTAAATTTTAACCAGCCACTTTCCATCTCATTCACTTATGAAATATTGATTTTTGGTGAACATTTTTTAATCATTGAGTCATCATAAGAGCCCTGAATACCCAAATGAGGGAATGAGGGAAGAGAGAGAGAGAAGAGACTGTAAGAGGACCGCTCAGGCTGCCGCTGATACTTCTCATTCATGCCACAGGCAGCCCAGTGGATGTCAGGCAAATAAGAGACCCTCAATAATGATGCTTATAATACCTTTGAATTATAATCCAAGTGATAGATATCACAGCTTCTAAGTAACTTTCCTTTGTGTGTAGTGAAAAGTTCTGTAGATGTTTAGAGTATAAGATGTTCTGACTTTGCATAAAATAAAGTCAGAACTCCATGGAAACATATAATGAACTTGAGCAGCTGTGTCACTAAGCAACAGGTTCAGTCTCTTGACAGCAGAGTCTCTAGAGGGCTATTGGTGTGGGGTGGGCTGGCTGTGGGAACCATAGGATACATGCCTTTGGCTGGTCCCAGCCTGGTAATAAGAAACTCAATATGGAAGGATGGATAGGATCAAGTAGGTAGGGATGGAAGAGCAGCCAAGTATATTCTTATCCACCCATCAGCAGCCATTGTCCCTTGTTTACACATGAGTGGGTATGGTTACACTACTCGGAAGAAATTTTCCCATAAAGCATATTCACATATTTACATTTGTGCATTGCACGTATCATCTGGTTGCCCTGATAGGGTTGTGAGTGCAACTCAGACCATTACTGCATTTACATTATTCTAGGTGTGTTAAGCCCCCAGTGAAGTAAAAGACACCTGATTTTATTCAACCCAACCTGATATATGTCAATAATACTGTGATTTTTTAAAATGGTTAGATAAAACTTTTTGAGGGTAAGGTCTATGAGAGCTCCTAAGGGGCATGCTTACTCTGCCAGCTTTGTGCTAAGGATCAGGTGACTTACAGGTGGGCTCACAGTGTGTGCAGAGTACAGAGAAGGCTTTAAATGGGAAATTAAAGATCAAAAGAATAAATGGAAGAAAAAGGAATAAAGGAGGTACAGAAGGCCAGGCAAAAAGGGTCAGAGAGACAGGAGGAAGGACCAGGAAAGGAACCCAAAAAAACTCCTTCTGCAGGTAGGATATTAAAGAAAGAAGGGAAACTAGTGTGTTCTCCTTGGACCAACAGGTACTAAAGTAAAATTTTAAATTTAGGAAAATAATCTTTCAGCTTAGACTGACTCCTGTCTAACCATAAGCAAGTGTCTCCATGCACACAGGTTGGTAGTGTTGAGGCAGGATACTATCTAAGCATCAAGACAACAGGCCCAGACTCTGAGCCCCTCCCTGGAGTTGGTGTCTTATCTCTCGGGTACATGCCTTATGGTCTTCTAGCATTCTCCTCCCCAAACGTACAAAAGCTGCCACCTCCCCTTGGAGTCTGTGAACCAGGATAAAGGCCCCCAAGGACTGGGACAGAAGACAGTCTCTCAAGTCCTAACGCATCCTAAGGAAGAAAAGCTTTCCCGCCCAGACACTAAGTGCAAAGACGCTTAGCCAAGTGGAGTTTTAGCTATCTCATTGTAAACTGGAATAAAACTGTTTTGCAAACAAATGTTTGAAGCTAAAATAAAAAAGGTTGTTTCTGTTGTGCTGTCACATCAGAATAGAGACACTGGTACAATACATGCATTTGGTAACATGTCCTTTCATTTATGATTTTTGCCTGCATCTATTTTCATTATCTGGAGTCTTATGTCCAAATTTTAACTAAGCCTAAGCATTTCCTGTCTTTACCCAGCTTCACTTGATCCTATGAAGTCCTCAGCTCACCCGGTGTTCTTTCTCTGAATATATATGTAATGTATATTACATATATAAATAAAACATATATATTATATATATATCTCACAATTTCTATATCCATTCATCCTTTGATGGACAGTTGGATTGTTTCCATATCTTGGGTATTATGAATAATGCTGCAATAAACACGAGGGTGCAGAGATCTCTGTAGGTGCTGATTTTATTTCTTTTTTTAGCATGTTAAGGCCCCAAGTTCCCCTATAGTTCTATTTTTTATTTTTTTATTTTTACATATACATGTGATTATTAGGTTTCCACTTTTTGCCTTCATAGGATTAAAAAGGCTTAACATTTAACAACAATAACAATGTTTAAGATAAGGGCTAGAAACAAAAACCTCGTAAAGAAGGAATGAAGAGAAATATATTCAGAAAAGAAATCAGATGATTGCTGCAATGAAGTATTCTATAGCAATCTATAATAGTCAGACTCTTATTTGACAATGTGAGTGTTACTTTCTTTGAATTACTATTATGATTATTGCTTAATACTTCACTGATTTTATTTCTTTTGCATTTATACCCAGCAGAGGGACTGTGAGATCATATAATAGCTCTATTTTTAATTTTTTTAGAGAAATTTGTACTATTTTCTATAATAGCCACAGTAACTCACACTACCCTAGTCATATGCAAGAGTTCCCTTTCTTTCACAGACTCTGCAACACTTGTGCTCTCTTGTCTTTTTTGAAAACAGCCATCCAAGAGGTTTGAAGTAGTATTTCATTTTGGTTTTTACTTACATTTCCCCGATTGTTAGTGATCTTGAACACCTTTTTATATGCTTACTGGTCATTTGTATGATTTCTTTGGAGACATTTCTATTTCTCCAAATGGGAGAAAATGGGTTCTTGGCCCATTTTTTTTTTTAATTTTATTTGTGTGTGTGTGTGTGTACTTTCATGTTGTGTGACTTCCTTATATATTTTGATATTAGCCACCTTATCAGATATATGGCTTGCAAATATTTTCTCCAAACCATAGGCTGTTTCTACCCTTTGTTTTTTGCTTCCTTTGTTGTGTGGAAGCTTTTTCGTTGAGTATAGTTCGTTTTTTTTTTTTTTTTTGCATATGCTATTTTATTTTATTTTTATTTATTCATTTTTATTTCTTTGGGTTAATATAAGGGGACATACAATTAGGTTACATTGTTTGGAATTTTTAGGCAACATCTGAATTGTAGTTGAGTCCTTCACACAGGAGGTATGCTAGATACCACCACATCATGGCCGTTAGGCGAGAGCTTAGTGTATCCCTTCCCTCCTCCCTTTTTAAATTTTATTTTTCTCTCCTTTATTTTTAATCTATCTGTTTTACTCAGTGCTTCTGTTTGAATGATACTGATCTGTCTTCAAGTCTAGTTATTCTTTCTTCTATGTTGTCCAATCTGCTCTGGATTTTATCCAATAACTATTTTATTTTATTATATTTTCTTCTAGGATTCCTTTCTCTATAGTTCCCAAGTATTTTCTGAAATTTATTATCCCTTCTTAGAAGAGAGGACATGTTGGGTAGAAAGGCAAATGAATGTTAGTTTAATGTCAGCAGAGGGGCAAGTTTCAGTCAAACTGGACAGGAAAGAACCTGCCTTTCAAAAAGAATCCCATGTGAATTCCCCTAAAATGTGAAGTACAACTTGAGATAGCCCATCTAACTCTGAAAAGCAAGATATACATGTGTTTAGTAACCACAAAAAAATTCTATTGGAAGTCACCTAGCAATATTTTTTTGCCTTTTTTTTTTTTTTTTTTTTTTTTTGTATATAATACAAATAGGCTACAAAAGATCTTCTGATTCCTACTCCTGGTCTAGGTAGTTGAAATGAGAACATATTCATGATGTATATACTGGAACTACAAATAGGTATATGCACAGAACTAAAAGATGATCTGGTTTGACCAGCTAATGCTGGAAATTTCTCAAAAGAGCCACTGGTCTGTTAATAATTAGTTCCAAGAAGGCCACTCTCCTGCCTTTATACTTAGTTTATTTAGAAGATGAGTGATATTGCAAATAGTCCTTTCTTTAGACTTTCAGATTCATGACAGTGGTGACCTTACTGTTTATTCACTGCTATATCCCAGAAACTTGGATAATACTTGGTATATAGGAGGTGCTTAATAAATATTGTTTAGATAAATGGATAATATTCTTAGGGCTCTCTCTGCAAGTTTCTATGTCAATTTGCATGTCTCTGGGTATACATGTGTAATCTATTGAGGTTTCCAAGTTTTAATAAATAAGGACATTCATCCCCCAGCTTTAACATAGCATGTATGTGTGTGTGTGTGTGTGTGTGTGTGTGTGTGTGTGCCCCACAACTTAGGTACACTCTCAAACATGAAAACTCAGGGTCACAGGTCTGCAGTGATAATAGTCATGAAGTGGTAAGTTCCTTGAATCGGAAAAATAGGATCCTGCATAAAGGCAAGATCCCAATAAACAGTATATTGTTATTTGGGGATCATATCAAAAGCTAAGCCTCAAAAGCGGGAGGGAGGATAATGTTAGCCTGTGTTAGACAGCAGTGTGATAAGATGTACTTAAACAAGGACACAGGAAGAACCCAACCCATTGTTCACAATAGATAAGTACACCCCTTCCTTATACACCCACAACTAAGGCAAAGTCCCACTATCAAAACCATCCCACTGACAACTTAGCCTGAAAACCTGCATGACATAGATAGATAAAGTTACTCTTTAGCCACCCTCATTTATGGAAATGAAGAAGCATTATAAACAGTCCCATAGATTTGGCACTTTCTCAGCCCTCCTAAGAAAGCATGTGGAATATCATAACTTAATTCAGATCATAAATAGCTACTTTAATTTTTTTTAGGAATTATCACTTATTTGTCATGCTTGACCATTTCAAGAGCTTCCTGAGTCACGTATTAACATGAACATATTCTACTGGAGAGACCGAAAACAGGAGAGGTGAAATCATTTACTTTATGGTGACATAGCAGGGCTGGCATTTTCTTAAGTGAACTAACTTTGCATTTCTAAGTTCTATAAACTTGTTTCTTCATTCTGTCTCCCAAGAAGACAGTATGCTTGGAAAATTATATCTTTACCGTCTTCCTTTTCTGGATGATTCACTACTGTATCATATATTTATTTACCTGGTTACTCCTCTAGAAAATATTTTCTAAGCTTTTAAATCTTATTAAATGACTTATGTTTATGAGGTACACTCTGAGTTCCTAAGACCCCTTCCTAGTCATTTAGTATTCTTAGTGCCTGATATGGAACAGGTCCTTAACACAATGTAGGCAGCTACCATGAAAATTTAAGGAGGAATTCACTCTCAGGGTCCTGAAATGGGCAGTTTTTCACTTCCATGACTTCAGAGTGTTCTCCATGTTCTCCATGTGGAGAACTATGCTTATGTTAGCTTATCATAGTCTTGGCCTTGACTCACAATATTTCTTTGGGGAAGAAAAGGAGAGCCAGCTTTTACCAATGTTTCATAAGTTATTTACAAATTCTTTCACTGCAGAGAAATTCACATTCATTCTAGGATTTTATTAAACTAATGTTACCTCCTTGATAATAGTTCAAGTGATAATAGGCTTCTGGTGGAGAAGAAAGAGAAGTGGGGTGAAAAGGGTGAGATGAAGGTAAGAAAAGGAAAGGTTTTTTGTTTGTTTGTTTGTTTGTTTGTTTTTAGTGATTAAGAGAATTTTATTCAAATAATCTCTTAACTCAAAATTTTGAGCTCCTTTTACTATGTTTTGTAATGTATGCTTCCCTTTAATTTTCTCTTTGGTACAAGTCAGATAATATTTTAAATGAGATAACATTTATAAAATCTTTCACACTTATCAAATAGTTAATATAATGTCTGGGATTATTATTATGTTTATAGGATAAGAGTTCAAAAGAGAAAAAGAAAGTTAGCAATGATCTCAGAAAGAAATAGTTCTCCCTGGGCTCAAAATAAAGATCATGACAAAGGAAGTAGGAAGCTTCCACTAGGAGTCAGGTCAGCCAGGAATTGACAGTAAGACCTCAGCTATAAAAGGATGTAAAGATATGGTTAGTCAGAAGCAGGAGAATGCTTCCAGACTGCTGTATTAGGGCAGTGCAGGTGTCAAAGTCCTGATGGTGTGTTATTCTTCATTCATACCAGGACAGGGAGCAAGTCATGTAGAGTGTATTCTCTCAAACATGTGCCCCATTGGTGCCCCCTTTCTGCACCTCTACCTCCTGACATTATTGTTTCTCATTGAAATTATCATTAAGAATTTCCCAAATATTTTGTATTCCTCTAGCATCCTAAAACAAGTATCTGTTTCTATCATTCACCTTAAAGCATTTTAAAGACTTTATTAACTTTTAGTGTCGTGTCTTCAGCACGCTGCAACAATTGCTCACAGCAAGCAAAACCAATTCCTTCTCTCCCTACAACACACAGTTCAGGACGTGCACATGAGTGGCAACCTGCTCACTACAGACTTGTGGCTGTTGCCTCCTCCTCTTTAATAATGTTGCTGGAAGAGATGATTCAAGAGTGTAGGAAAAAAATTGGAGGAATGTCAGACCTGTTTTGGTGAGATAAGTGTTTGAGTTATCTGAGGCTCACCAAGCTTAGAGAACAAATTTAAGAAAAAAAAAAAAAAAAGACAGGCAGACTGCTATGGTTTGGATGTGGTTTGTCCCCAAGAAAATTCATGCTGAAATTTCATTCCTAATGTCACAGTATGGAGGTTAGTCTAGTGGGAGGTATTTGAGTCACGAAGGTGGATCCCTCAAAAATAGATTAATGCCCTGCTATGAAGGAGAGTTAGCTCTTGGTCTGCAAGAATGGATTAAGTTTTGAGAGAGGGGGGTTGTTGCAAAGAGTCTGTCTTCCTTGGTTTCTCTCTTAACTTCCTCTCTCTCAACTTCCTCTCTCTCAGGTGATCTGGCACATGCCTGCTCCTCTCCCACTTTTCACTATGAGGGGAAGCACGATGAGGCCCTCACCATGCCTAACTGTCCAGTCTTGGAGGATGAGGTCTTCACCATGCCTACCTGTTTGATCTTGGATTTTCAGCTACCAGACTCATGAGCCAGATAAACCTCTCTTCTTTGCAAGTCATTCAGCCTCAGGCACTCTGCTAAGAAACACAAAATTGAATGAGACACAGACAGTTAGTCCAAATTAGGGCAGGGGGAAGAGATGGATCCTTAGCATTCCAGAAGGAATCTCCCTCCAAAGTTTCCACAATGAAGATGAAAACCATTCCTTCTTCAGAATGACAAGGAGGAAGTAGGATATGAAGAAAGAAGAAGTTTCTGAAAGGACAGCTGTGGGAAGAAGTGGAGACTTCTTCCTATAAACATGCCAGAACCTCTGTGCTCACATAGATGCAGGTGTCCAGGGCAATCTTTCTTGACCTGAGAGGGTAGTTCCGGGCAGAGTGGGCCTTGCTGCTGGTCTGAATTTGAGCCTATCCTTGGCTGAACGTTCCCCCTGGTGGTTGAATTAACAAAATACAGCATAAGTATTGGCCTGGCTTTTCTAAGAATTTCACACCTCTGGGAGCTTGGGAGCTAGATATGAATTCTGGGTTGAGGGTGCCTTGAATATAACTTATATTGGCACCTGAAAGCATGCAAGTCAGTCTCTCTTTCTCACTGACACACACACAGAGACATATTTCCAGGAATACTACATAGCTGACAACTACTAGTAAATTTACAAATAAGCACACTGTTGCATTCATACTTTTAGTAATGGATTTAGAAATTTTAGTTATGGATTATAATACAATCAAAGTTAAGGCCTAATGACTCACACTGACATACTGGTACTTCACCACTCCAGTTGTCACACACCCACATTCACTTCACTTCATACTCAACAATATTCCAACAATACTCAATGCAAGGCAATAGAGATAAGGCCAAGGGTTTCTCCTTTGCTGTCCCTGTAACTCTCCTCTCAGCCTTTAGCCTTTAGAAACCACCTCTGCCCTGCTAGCCTGCTCTAGTCACACTATTTCTTAACTTTATTTAACCGTCTATACTCTTTACTGAATGGGAGCTTCGTAAAGGCAGCACCACGTCATATTTACCTGTGTATCTGAAAATCTCTGATGGAGTTTTCTCACAGTAGACACTTAATAGATTCACCGAATGAAAGTTGATATGAATACGTAATGCAATTTCTGTCAACATTCAGAGAGACTGTTTTGCAATACATGAGTATGATAAAATAAATCTAAAAATCATTTAGGACAATATAGAAGCAAAAATGTGAAAACATTTTTTGGTTCAGCTTTTAAATTATTATTTTGTGGTCATTAATCTTTCAATAATATCATTCAGAGAAGAGGAAAAAGCTATCATACAGATGTAAGTAAAAATCATAATAAGACAAATATTATAATTCATTGGACAAATCTCAAATTATCTATCAAACAGCTATCAATTACATATCCGCACCAAGCTCCATACACCAAAATAACATCTGTCTCCAGGAAAGGCTTTAAATCCTTCCTTCTGGGGTGGCCCTGTGGCTCAAAAAAGTAGGGTGCTGGCCCCATGTGCTGGAGGTGGTAGGTTCAAACCCAGCCAATGGAAAAAAACTGCAAAAACATAAATAAATAATAAATTCTTCCTTTATATTGCTAACAATGTACTCAAAAATGTGATTATATAATCCCCTGCCTTTTGGAATCTCACCATCAGAATATGTGTACTCTTTGACATGTCATATAACCCTTTTAAAGACCTATCTCTGCATATTTCTCCTGTCTCGTTTCAAGGTATGGGATTTAAATTAAATTTTATATAAATTAAATTTTATATTTGAATATTGGAAAATATCATAGTTTTCAAAACATGACATTTTTGTCACCTTTACACCCTGGATTATGCTACCCCTCCTTCCTGAAAACCCCTTCCTATAAATTCCCATCTTGTGGTTAATTCATATCTACTGTACCAAATTTGGGTGCCTTCCTTGGCTTTCTTTTGTGGGTCAGTCGCTACCCACTCAGATTCATGAAATTATTAAGTCTATCTCTGACATTGGTCTTAGAATACTTGTACCATCTCTTATGTGATAAATAACTCTGAATAATAATAATATTTGCAGTTGATGGTTATAATAGCAGCATTTTTGCTCCTCTATATTTCCTGGCTAGATTCCCTATGAAAGGCTAAAAACATGATCTTAAAAATGCAAAATATTTTCAAGTATCTGGTAGGGTCACCCTCTCCTACAAGGCTAGATAAAGATGCTCAGCTCCCTACATTTGTGCCAAACCAGAACCCTCTTTATAACTATAATTTAGTGGCATCCTGCCTTTTGTATTCCGTCCTGTTATTCTGACTCTGCCTCCTACAGTCTGGCCCTAAGTACTAGTTGTTTCCATGGTTTATTGCATTGCCTCCTGTCTGGGTATGTTCTGATCGCACTGGCATGTCATAATCTTCAAATCTGTCCTCATGTTGGATCTATATGCCCCGTTTGGGGGTTCCTTAAACTACTCTAATCAAGCATTCCCTATTTGAAGGATATGCTGTCTTGCTTCATGCCAGTCTCCCAGAGTGTATGCTGTGTTTTTGTGTGTGTGTTTGTTTGTTTTGTGTGTGTATGCGTGTTATGAAAAGCAAGAGAAGTGTTTGTATGACCCGACCAAATGAATTCAGGTTCTGTAACAATAACTGAAGAAGCAGTACACGTTCCTTTTTCTATTATTTTTTTTAAAGATGATGGTATTTACTACCAGAAGAGTAAAGAAAGCAAAACATTTTGAAAAGGCTGCTTGTTATAGGACTTATTGAGGGAATGTCCCATGGATTCAAAGTTGAGTAGAGTGTTGGAAAAGCATCAGATGCTGTCCTGGACAAGTATTTGAGGTGGGATTGTACACAGAAGATGGACCTCTAGGCTCAGAAATATAGAGGCTTCAAAAGCAGAAAGAAAAATTAATTATCCAGTAAAAAGAAATGTAGAACTAGTCGGGAAAGTGAATACAGGAGTGAGAGGAACTTCAGGGAGTGGTATCGTGGTGTTTCAAAGCAGATGAGCCACTTAGAAGCCACAGTGCATAGATGTCACATGAATAGTCCTCTTCATACATCACATCCAGCCTTTCTGGCTAACTGTAGATCTGCTCTAATGAACAACAGAGGAATGAATAGTGAATGAAGTGAGAGGAGATAGGGATTGGTTTTTTCATAAAGCAGAAAGAATGAGGTGAAAGAGTAGCACTGTTGCCACAACAGATATCTGCCAGTACCCTGCAAAGTTGGGGCTCTTCAGCTTCAATTGAACTTTGAAAGGAGGAGTCAGAGGAGTAATCAAAGCCTACTACCCACAGGACTCCAAGCCCTGGGGACTCTGTTTATCTCAGGTTCTCCCAGCTGGAGCCGTGGTGTTTTACACACACAGAGGAAAAAGGATAAATCCTTCCTTTACTGGTGCCTCTCACTGACCTGGCATGACACTTACTTACGCTCTCACTTCTTCAACATACACTGGGTGGGCTTCTCTTTTTAAAAATGACCTGCTGCTGGTGAGTCTTCACTACATTCCTGTGCCAGGATTTGGGGGAACTATGAGAGAGGATGCAGAAGAAGGGGATGCATAGGTGTCCCAAAAGATCAGTAAACCTGGAAGGGTGGTCTCAGCTCTAATTCTGGATTCTCCCCTAAAAATTTGAAAGGCCTTAGGCAAGTGCATTCTCTCTACATTGCCCACACTGGGCCTTATTTTTTTCACTTGTAAAACAAAGTCTTAGTATACAAGGATCCCCACAGAATCTCCTCCGTTGCTGATACTCTCAGAGTCTCTGCACAAAAGGAGAGCCACGGAAAGGATCTGAGCATAGGGTGCACCCTCCTTAAAGAAGAAGAGAGCTCACCTGCAATTATCTGCAAGGAAGGCCAGAAGAAAGGGCTGCCTTGTTCCTATATGGCCAGGAATATCCCTTTCTGGGTCAAGAACAGGGGTCAGGGGAAAGCAGTCATTCACTTATTCAACACATAATTAAGTGCATTTTATGTGCTAAGCCAGTGAATGTAATAGGAATATCTACCCTCAATCTGCTTATAATCATACAAACAACTCCCTGTGACTATCTGACATCTAGGATATGACCTCCTCCTTCCAAAATTGTCCCCCACCCTACTCAGAAAAGGCATGTTTACATGTGAGTGGAAATGTTCTCTGGGGGCTGAAGAATGAGGAATCAGGTCCAAATGCTTGGGCTTAGACATGGCTTTCATTTGCATATTCTTCTACTTATAAGAAAGTGTTGACTTTAAAAAAACATAGCAATATTGAATTCAAACAAATACTAGTTATGATGTTTATGATAGCAAGGTGAGGGGCTAACTACTTACCACATTACTGACAATCCTTCTTTTCAGGAGCTTTCTCCTATGGTCTAGTTTGTACTTCCTCTGCTTGAATGTTGCAATTATATTGTAATTAGTCATGACCGACTAAGTGCTGATGAAGGGAGTCCTGTTTCTCAGTAAAAATGGAGAACACCCATTGCTTGTCTACTGTGGACAATTGTCTCTCTTGCTGGGAGAAACTCCCTAGTTCTTTTCCAAGAGGAATTATCCCAGCCCTGTTATTGTCTTTTTATGAACTTTTTGCTTCCACCAGGTTCCTCTCCCTGCCCTCTTCCTGAAGCCAGTGAACACAGAGCTGAGAACAGAATTCCGGGCACAGGTAATCAAAACGAGAGGTGAGCACTTTATTCATTCACTTACTCAGTTTTTCATGCAAAAAAGTGCACAGTAATGCCTACCAAGCAGTAGACACAGTCCTGAGCTCTACTCTCAAAGAATCTCAGTCATTTTTTTAAATAGTAGGTCAAAGTTATGTTATAAGGACATGTTATAATTAAAGAGTAGCTATAAACACTATAGGTAATAAGTAATATACATCATATAAAGTATAAGTATATATATAAATACACATAGATAATTATATTTGTATATTTATGCAGAGAAATATATTTTATGTACACAGGTACACTCTTTTACATATATAAAAATATCTATAAAGTATATGAGGAATATAAGTTATATAAAGTGTGTGAGTAAATCCATACACTTACGTATCTTTATCCCCATACAGATTTGTTCTTATACAAATGTATATATAGGTATATTCTACATATAAGTATAAATATATAAAATGCAAAAATATAAAGAATGTTTGTGCATATTTACACTCTAATAGTGCCACATAAAAGGTACGACGTGAGTACAAGAAGGATTTATTTAACTCTACACAAGGAAGTCAGGGAAGATTTGTCAGAAGTAATGATATTTGTACTAAGTCTTAAAGGATCAGTAAGTGTTTACTGGTTGGAAAAATAGTAGTTTTTGCCAAGAAGGCATGAAATATAGAAGAATAGAAACAATAGAAGTATGCACAGGGAATTTAAGAAAGACAGATGTGGGTGTGGTGGCTGGGATAGGATAGAGATGCATTTGGAAAAGTGCCCAAGCAAGAAGGCCTGGCCAAGCACAGAGTGTTACAGAACTCTGTGTCATGTGGGGGCCACGCCCTTTTGAATTGGGCAGCTAGGGCTCAAATTCCACCAGCAGTATTAGCTGACTGTGAGGCCTTGGCAAGGTTCTTCACCTTCTTAACCCCCTTGTCAGAGTGATGCAGGGTTGACCCTGCTCTTCCTGAGCATCATTCCTTCTTGCCACCTCCTCCCAGGTTTCTTTCAGTGTACGGCAGCATATACTGTCACCACTGTCTCTCCTTATTGCCCCCTCCCCAGTCATCTTTCCAGTCACTTCACCTTATTCACTGAATATTTGAGCACTGATTCACTTTTCTTCCTTTCCACTACTGATGGAGTCATAATTCTTAGTGATTTCAGTATTGTCTTTATTTAATCCAATAGATAGACTCATTCTCAGTGCACTGGCCTCCTCTCACTAAGGATTGTGTCATTTAATATAAACTAGAAGCTCAATTATACACCAGACTCCAGAACTCCCCTTCCTTTTCACTGCCCCTTGCCTCATGTTTTAACATTTATTTTTTTGTAGTAGATTATCGTAATCATTCCCTTGCATATATCCTGAACTTCAGTCTGCTAGCCCTCACTAACTCCAGTCTGCTCTGATGCAACACTTCTGCATAGTATTTTCCTGCATTTGACCAACTGAATGTCTTGATGAAAAATACACCTGGATGCTGACTGGCTGCACTTTGACTCTGTGCACATCAAAGAGGCATTCTGCACTACTACAGCACCCTTGTTTGTGTCTTCGCTCTCTCCTGGCTTTCTGTCTTGAACACACTGGAATTAGATTTTATTCCTAAACTCTCTTCTGAAACTGCTCCTGTCAAGGTCAGCAATGAGCTCCACATTGCTTAGCTTTTGGTCGTCTCTCAGTCTTTATTACCTTAAACCCTCAGAAACATTATAGAGAATTGATTAATTCTTCTTGAAATACATATAAGACCATGCACCCATGGCTTCTTCCTATATAACTGGGCAAATACTTCATTATGAAAGTTTTGAGATACACAAAAATCAAGAAATGTAAAATCTGTGTGGATGGAAACAAAGGAGGCCCCCACAGCAATAGCGATAAGCTGAGCAACTTGAAAATTGCACAGGTAAATCAAAAAGGATGCTTTGTTGAAGTGAAATAATGGACCATAACACAGTCTGTCTTATAACTTTTGCGATCATCCCCATAGAAAGCCCTTTTAACTGTCTCCTTGCCTCTGTGCTGGACCTTCTAAAACCTTTATCAATGTAGCACTTCTGTTCTCAACTCTTAACTTACAAGTATAACAAAATTCAAAGTAGCTTTCATGACCTACAAGACCATAGATGATCTAGGAGTTAGCTATTGCTTCATGAGGTCTGCCTTCTCCTCCCCACCTTGCTGCCTCCATGGCATGTACATTGGCCTCCTTTCATCTTTCAAATTTGTCCAGCTTCTGTCTCTTCAGGAACTTTCATTTACTCTTCCATCTGCCTGGAATGTTCTTCAAGATGTCCACACACTTGCCCCCAATTTCATTCAGACCTCTTCTCTAAAGTTCCTCCCTCAAGGAGATCTTCTCTATCTTATCTAAAATCCATCACTCTCAACTTCGTCTTTTACTAGCTCCATATTCTTTATAGCACTGCATAAACTTGCATTATAGTATGTATATGTTTAATTTTGTCTTTATTTTGTTTGTTTGTTTCTTTCTTTTATTTCCTTGAGACAAAGTCTTACTTTGTCACCTCAGTAAAGTGCTGTGGCAACCGCATAGCAACCTCAAACTGTTGGGCTCAAGTGATCCTCTTGCTTTAGCCTTCCAAGTAGCAGAAGCTACCGGTACCCACTAGAGTGTCCACCTATCTATTCTGTTTGTGTCACTATTACACTTCTAGTAAATAAAAATTCAACAAATATTTGTTGAATCAATTAATATAAATTATTTAAATAAGATTAATGGTGAAAACAAATGTTTATTAATTAACTTAAATAATATTTAAAGGGTTACAGTCATGTGGTGATTCAAAAAGTCAATCTAGAACAAAGATACAATTTAGAAAAAAAGGCAGACATGGTTTCTGTCCACAAGCAGCCACATCTCAGAGACAATACAGAAAATGGCAATAGTGCCTGAGAATTTTCACGGTAGTTGAAAGTACTGTGAGCAGATGGAGGGGTGTCCAAACTAACCTTGAAGAATTTAAGAAGGCTTTCTCAAAGTTATCGTGTCTGAGCTGAGGCAGATTGTATGAAGAGGAATAACTAGAAAAAGAGTAAGGAAAGCTATTTCAAAAATTACTGCTTTTATTCCAAGAAGAATAAAAATACAAATGTTTAAATATGAGTAACAATACTAGAGAACCTGAAGAAATTTTTAGTTTCATTGATTCCATGCTTATGAATGATAGATTAGAATACGGGACATAAACAGACAAAAAATAAGGCAGGGCCTTGAATGTCATTTTAAACCTTTTGTATTTCATGTCAAATTTGGCTTCATAAATATATCTTTTGCTATAGAGTAATCAATTGAAATAATCAACTAATAGTGCAAACTAATTGCAATTGGAATAATCCAACAAGAGATAATCCCAATCTGAATCAGGTTAGCATTAATGAAGATGATGGTAAGTAAACATATTTATTGAAATCCCAATAAGTGGAAATCCCAGGATTTGCTGACTGATTAATTAGATACCGGGAAGAGGTGTGATACAGAGGAATAAAACATAAAACTTAATTTTTTTTACATAGGCTACTGAGATAACTAACACAAATAAACAAGAAGGGTTTGGGGAAAGAAGCAACAAGTTCCCTTTTTTACCCAGCTTGGAGGTAACTATGAAACCTTAAGCTGTAGATGCTCCATGTAATAGTAGATATGCAAGTTCGGAAATTGAAAGAGAGAAGTTGTTCTGGAGCTGTCAATATAGGAGTATAGATGGCAAGTGAAATCACAGGAGTTGATGGCATTGCCTGGTGGGAAATAATAAAGTGTGGCCACAAAATTCCAAGGATGGGAAAAACTATATTCAAGGGATGAGTGATGAAAATAAACCAAGAAATAAGACAAATAAGTAATAGAAGTAAAGTATAAAGAAAAGTAATAGAAATAAATCAGAAAATTGGCGAGGGTAATGTCATCTAAGAAACTTTCAAGAAGGTAGTGAGGGTGGTGAGTGGGGGAACAGTGGCATAGATGATAACAGAGGTGATGACATCATGATGCTGCCTATGTTGCTGTGGATGTTAGTGCAGCTGAAGACTTGGTAACAAGAAATGTCCATTTCTTTTCAGCTCAATCCCTGAGGAATGTCAGCCCAATATTTGCTCAGTCCTCAACTGATGGTTCCACCGAACATTACTCAGTTTAGCCCCATGTTCTACCTCACTGGCTTTCCTGGATTGGAAGCCATTGAACACTGGATTTTCATCCCCTTTTTCTTTATGTACATAGTGGCCATCTCAGGAAATTGTTTAATTCTGATAATCATTAAGACCAGCCCCCACCTGCACACACCCATGTACTGTCTACTGTCCTTGCTGGCCCTCGTTGACCTGGGACTGTCATTGTCCACCTTGCCAACCACCGTGGGGATCTTTTGGTTCGACTTCCGCAGCATCTACTTTGGAGCCTGCCAGATCCAGATGTTCTGCATCCATTCATTTTCATTCATGGAGTCATCAGTGCTGCTCATCATGTCCTTTGATCGCTTTGTGGCCATCTGCCACCCCCTAAGGTACTTGACCATTATCACTGGCCAGCGAATGGTGCGGGCAGGCCTGATTGTTATCCTCCGAGGACCTGTGGCCCTTATCCCCCTTGTCCTCCTGCTGAAGACTTTTCCTTACTGCAGACCTCCAGTCCTCTCTCACTCATTTTGTCTGCACCAGGAAGTGATACACCTGGCCTGCACAGACACCACCTTTAACAACATGTACGGGCTGGCAGTGGTAGTATTCACCATGATGCTGGACTTGGTGCTCATTGGACTGTCATATGGCTTCATCCTGCACACAGTGGCGGGCCTGGCCTCCCGAGAGGAGCAACTCCGAGCCTTCCAAACATGTACTTCTCATCTCTGTGCTGTGCTGATATTCTTTGTGCCCATGGTAGGGCTGTCTCTGGTGCACCGTTTTGGGAAGCATGTTCCACGTGCTGTGCACCTTCTTATGGCGAATGTCTACCTTTTTGTGCCGCCCATGCTTAACCCAATCATATACAGTATTAAGACCAAGGAAATACGCCGTGCTATCATCAAGCTCCTAGTCCTTAGAAAAGCCAAAGCAGAGTCCTGGGGCTAAACTGCCACTGAGAGCCCATAAGAAGGCTCCCAACTGGGTTGAAAATTTATGGCATTGACTATCCACTGTAACTCCCCATGTTTGCTAAGATTTTTCCTTTGTCATACATAAAATATAGGCAAATGTATTTATTAAGCTATGGCTTAAAAAGACAGATCTTTTCTTGTCCATATCATAATGCTTCCTCCTGTACCTGAGAACTGGCATTTTTGGTAGTAGCAAAAGCTGCCCAGAGGAAGACTTTACTGATGGTTATTATCAACCTATAAATACTGAAACTAGGGAGAGGGGAGGGGAGAGGGGTAGATGGGTGGAGGGAGGGTGATTGGTGGGGTCACCTCTATGGTTTATCTTACAAGGGTACAAGTGAATCTTTCTAAAAGCAGAGTATGAATGTCTTAATAACTAAGAAAACCACACGAAGGCTACGTTAACCAGTTTGATAAGAGTATTTCGAATTGTATATGAAAACACCACACTGTACCCCATAATTGCATTAATGATTTAATAAATAAAATAAAATAAAATAAATACTGAAACTAAGCAAAAACTAAAAAGGAACAACAAAT
Organism: Otolemur garnettii; assembly: GCF_000181295.1. Taxonomy (NCBI): domain Eukaryota; kingdom Metazoa; phylum Chordata; class Mammalia; order Primates; family Galagidae; genus Otolemur; species Otolemur garnettii. The sequence goes on from NW_003852396.1 coordinate 33,444,885, forward strand.
AACAGAGCACCCAGAACAGAACCTAGCAGAGGTCACATGAAATGTCATCTCATCTGCTCTAACTCACCTCACTCCTTCCGTGGCTCCTTGAGACTGATTCCATCTTTTCTGCCTGACCAAGTCTTTCTCCTCTTTTGGCTAAACAGTACCTTCTGGACCCCTACATCACATCAGAAACATCAGAACTTGTATACTTTCCCCCAAGACCTGATTCAGGCAGAACTCTCTGACTCTTTCTGATGTTATACTCCTGTCACCCTGTTCTTCAGACCGAAACCATGAACCTCAACTCTAACTCTTCTCACCTCTGATTTACCTTTCTCATGGAACCGAGTTCTATAACCTCGAGTCTAACAGTGAGCTGAAATCACTGTTTACTTCTGGGTACTTTAGTTAGAATATCTTGCATAACAGTGTGTAACATGACAAAAGAGTACCAAGGACACACCAGAAACAAGTCTAAGAAATAATCTCATTGCTCAGGAGGGTGTGAACTTAAACTTGACAGGACTGCTCTGCCATTGACTAAATTCCATCCGTGTTTTTGAAGGTACTTTCTCAAGGACACCACCGACATGGCCCCTTTTCAATAGCAGAGCAGCAGATACTCCATCATTTCCTTCCATCCTAAATTTCCTGTTGTAACATCTGTCGTGTCATAATGTACTGTTTGTGAGTGTGTGTACGTGTGTCCCCACCAGCATAGATGACTTAATAAGATCCTTGGAGAAATTATGTATGTCTTGCTCACCAGTAAATCTATATAAATATAATGCAATAAATAGACATTAAATTAATTTTTGGATATAAAAAATTCATAAAGTAGGATTCAGAGCTATGAGAAAGAAGTTCTTCCCTCATCTAGGGAAGCTACCGCTTCTTCACATTCAAGAAACCCAAGAAGACTCCTTACTGATGGCATCCATCAAAATGGTATTCTCCATCATTGTCCTAGTTCTCCTTCAGTCAGGCCATCTGGGTCCTCCTACCCTCTCTGCCACAGGTTAAAATTACCATGACCAGAGGTACTTCCTCAGGGTTTCTCTTCATAGTTCTGAGGCATAGGAAAACTAATATATGAACCATGACTCCTCCTGTCTGAGCAGGGTCCAATAGAAAACTTGCAGAGTCTATTTAATCAACTCAATTCTCTCTCTTTTTTTCCCAGGGATATAGCAATATAGAGGCTTCTGAGCCCTAAATAGTGGAATCCCTGCCCCAGCATAAGGCAGGTTTTTTTTATCTCCATATTCTAACCTATGCCTCCTCCTTCTTTCCTCTGCCATCACTTCACTTGTTTTCATAACCGATGCATAATCTGTGAGAATTGCCTTAGGGACTTATATGGATGATAGATGTTGATTTGACCAGTTTCTGATTCACATTTTGAATGTTTTCCTGTGTGTCTGATCAAAATGAGAGGAGGATGGTGGCAGCAAGAGGTGTAGGTGGTGCTAACCACTGACTTATGTACCCAGAACATACTTAGTGGTGGAATAAGAGGGAGAGTAAAAACAGCATATTCCACAAGTCTGGAGCTCTTATAGTCTTCTGTCAACTCACCTTGGTGCTTAGTCAACAAAGAGAGACCCAATTGCCACAAATAAAATACTCGGTGGGTTAAAAGCATCACATGCCACTGTAATGTAACTGGGCTTTTCAAGAGTCATATTTAGTTCCTATTGTCTTAGTTTCTGGCCTTCTAGGATCTAGTTGGCTTTGGCCTTTGTATTTCTTGAAGCTTAAGGACACAAGCTCTTTCATCTACCACATGTGCAATCATGAAATTATTTTTATTACTAAGGAAACTCCTATAAGACGATTGACAAAGGAATAAAACCTATATAAGCACCTAAGAATAAATCTAACAAAGAATGCTAAAACCTTTTCTGACAACATTATTGACTATGAAAACATAAAGATTCAACCTGGATAACATGGAGAGATCCCGTCTTTACGAAAAAAAAAAAAAGAAAAAATCAGACAACTCAAAGGAATAGGGTGCTGGCCCCATATACCAGAGGTGGCATGTTCAAACCCAGCCCCAGCCAAAAACTGCAAAAAAAGAAAGAAAGAAAGAAAATAAAAGAAAAAGAAAAAATTAAAAGCAGCTGGACAAGGTGGTGCATGACTATAGTCCCAGCTATGCAGAAGGCTTAGATGGGAGAATCACTTAAAGCCAGAAGTTGGTGGTTGCAGTGAGCTATGGTTGTGCCACTGCAGCTTGGAAGACAGAGAAAGACTCTGTCTCTAAAGACAAGACAAAAGAGTCTGTTCTACTATGCTACTGGAAAGAGTAGAGGTCAATATTATACTCATATCAAATATACAGGGCCTATTTATCCACTCTAGGTCTCATATTCCTTCACATAGTCAGGATACAGTAAAACTCAGGTTAAAAATTTGTCTAGGAAACAAATTACTGAAGACAATATAATATACTTGAAAATGTCTATCTTACTGAAATTTAAAATGTAAATTAGCATTTTCAGACACTGGCATAGACTTGAAAAGATTCATATTCTGTGTTTTAGAGATACCACTTCTAGAAATCTACCATAATAAAATAAAAATAAATTAAAAATAAAGATTTTAGGATGTAAGCTTCCTGAGACAATAATTTTTTCCTGTTTGATCAAAAATCTATATCCAGCCCCTAAATCAGTGATCAATAAATATGTGTTGAATTAATTCATAAATGAATATTATGTTAATCTCCTTATTGCTCATAATGAAAAAACTATAAGCGTACAAAATGTCTGGGATGAAAATATCACATAAATCAAGGCATATTCATTCAATAAATATTAATGGACAACTTAATATATAAATATTTAGGTAACTATTTTCAACAAAATCTTAAATAAAAAGATAAAAATATTACTGAGAGAAAATTCTCTATGTAAGAGGGTTTGAAAATATACAGTATGGGCGGCACCTGTGGCTCAGTGAGTAGGGCACCTGCCCTATATACCGAGGATAACGAGTTCAAACCTGGCCGCAGCCAAACTGCAACACAAAAATAGCCAGGCATTGTGGTGGGTGCCTGGAGTCCCAGCTACACGGGAGGCTGAGGCAAGAGAATCACCTAAGCCCAGGAGTTGGAGTTTGCTGTGAGCTATGACACAAGAGCACTTTATCGAGGGCGATAAAGTGAGACTCTGTCTCTAAAAAAAAAAAGAAACATATGTTACATATTCGTAGAAAAAAAGTTGTTATTTATAATCTAATTTTGTATACGCATTTCTCCATCTTTTGTGCTATCCAAATTTTCCAAAGAATGTGTTTGAATTTTATAACTTCATGAATATTTTCAGAGTATAACTGCTGTATATGTCTATAAAGATAATGGAGCTAGTGATCATGATAAGGATAAATACTAACATTTATTAAGTGCACATGGTAAAGAGTTCTGAGCACTTTTTATTTTTATTATTTTATTTAATCCTCTCACCAAATATGTAAATTAAATAGATATTAACATTTTCAATGTTTTAGAATTAAGAAACTAAAGTTCCCAGAGGAAAGAACATATCCTTAGTTACAATTTCTAATGTATATTAGAAACTGAGACCCAATATCAGCTTTGTCTGATTTTCTTTTTTTTTTTTTTTTTTTTTTTTTTTTTTTTTTT
>NW_003852396.1:33455977-33504315 GCF_000181295.1 Otolemur garnettii
CAGGGTCGCAGCTCGCCTCAGGAAGGTTGAAGTGCACTCTTCAATCTTCTCTCTTGTCTCTGCTCCAAACCATCAGCTAATTTGCTAAGGTTCTGTCCTTTCAGCCTCCTTCTGGACGGGAGCTTCTGTAAAAAGCTGGCTGCAGTTCGCCATCTTGGCTCCGCCCCATGTCTGATTTTCTTAAACTATTATCCTGGAGCTGGACCTCCTGTCCAACCAGAGCCAATCATTTCAGGGCATGCCATGCTTTTATTGAAGGAAGCCTAATCATTTAGGTTCTCTCAAACTTTGATGTTTCCTTTCCTAGATGTTATTATCTATTTTTTCAATTTAGTATCATAAAGAGACTGCAACAGAAATCAGTAACATAAAATTATAGTATTAACTATTTTTTAACTGACTATTTTAAGAATAGTTTTCATAGTGAAAATGAACAGAAGGTACAGAGATTTCTCGTATAATAACTATTTTTAAAAAATATATTATGACCTGGGTATTTTTCTAGGGGCTTAACTCCTATACTGTAATTCATGTTATATTGGCAGTAACCTTTGAGATGGGTACTATTAGATGACCCATTGTTCAGATAAGTAAACTGAGCCTCAGAGGCAAAACAGTACATAATATAAATTAATGACATCTCAATATTACACCAGGATTTGTGCTGTTCTAATGGTAGTGTTTGTTTTTAACTGTGCTATCCTGCTTCAATTAAAATATATATATATTTTTAATAAAATATATATATGGAAATAAAATCCACCAAAGCTGCTTTATTCCTACTAATTACAATATCCAGCTATAAATGATCTGGACTATTCTCCAGCACTGACCTATGCTCCTGCATATAGTACTCTTTACAAGTAACTTGCTATTTAATAGCCTCAGGGATCTGTAAGCCTTTGAAGCTATAGTGAACTATGTTGGTAAAACACATATTTTTAGGTGACTGGCATTCCCATAACTTTACAACGTCTTGCCTTATTAACAACGTTGAGCCTTTGTACATATCCTCCTGTATCTATGCAGTTGGAAGTCAGAGGGAGCAGCCAGTAGTAAAGAACACCTACTAAATACTCGTATCTCTAGGGAAGGCTGTTTTTGCTATCTCAGTGAGACTTAGTTTTTCTCATATTAACCTCCTGCAGAAAACAATGAGTTTCTCAAAGTTTTGTGTGTTATTAATCTTGCCATCAAAATATCTGCCCCTAAGCTATTGATCTCAACACATTTGCGGAATGAATAAGAATTAATAACTCTTAAAAGGAGCATCACAAAGGGAATTTTGTCTGGGAAAAGCAGAGGAAAATGGAAAGGAGGCCTGAGAGTCAACATAAATGTTCTTATAAAGATGGCGACTGTTAGGTAAGAAGAGAATGAAAGACAGTGCGACTCAGTGAAATATCTCCTAGTAGTACCCAGGGGTAACTAGGTTTCAATGGAGATAACTGGGATACCCAAAGGCTATCTTCTAGAAGGATGCTAATCCCTCCTTGGTGTTTGTCAGGTCTGTATCCATCTTGGAGATTCCTCTGAGGGCTCAAGACCCAAGGGAGAGAGACAGAAGGCTTCATTATGGCTGGAGTAGCTGATGTAAAACAGCATCCTAGAGGCTGAAAGAGGAGAGGGAAAAACACAAGGGTCTGGAGAGAAGCTACAGACAAAAAGGCACCAGTAAGTTGTTGAAAAATTTTTGGTTTAAGAAAAGAGGGAGCCAACCCAGTGATCTGTCTAGTATCTCTTACAGGGCAGCACTGTAAGCTGGTTTGGTGATAGGGCAGCTTTTGGGAGCATGGCCAATTAATTTGTGGTTAGGGCTGCTGTTTTGTGATGTCTTCCCTGATCTTTTAGGTTGAGAAGAGAGACATGGCCTTGTTACTGGGCTGTGCTTTGTAGTGGAATAATACAAGGTCATGACAGGGAAGGAATCACATCTCAACAACTCTACCCTAATTGACAGAGCTCTGGATACTTCTGAACACCTCAAAGCCCCATGAAACTCAATAGGTTCTCTGGAAAGGAGGTAGGGTCCATGTGAAAATCTCCCATCACAGAAAGAAGCTAAGGTACAGAGAGGGTCAGTAAGTTTACCAAAGCCATGTGGCTGCTTGTCCAAAAACCCACTCCTGAGCTCAAGGCTCCCAATCCTGAGTTTCTTCTTCAGTACTGACAGATCGCTTACTGACTTTCTCCCTTTCTTAGAGCTCACTGTAGACACGAAGGGAAGAGCTATATCTGGTGTATGGTAGATAAATATTCTGGAGAGGTTTAAAAAAGAAGGTAACATTGGAAAGCACAAATAGTAACCTGCATTTATTGAGCATAGGGTTTTAATGGTACTATATAAACTCAATATAATTGTCTCAGTTTTTCAGCTGAGAAAACTGAGATTAATCCAATAATTTCCACAATTATAGAGCTAACCGATTGTAATGCAGATCTGATCTCAGAGCCACCACACTCTGCTGCCTGAGGGAATTGCATCTGGAGGGCCTCAGCAATGAGTTAGGACAGTCTGTGTCTAGAAGGCGGATTAAGGGACTGAGCATTTGTGAGGGTCTTGGAACGAACCACAGTGGATACTCTGGGATTGACTACACTACATAGAGTCTTCACTGTATGGCAGATATGAGATGAGAAGGCTGGAGAGCAGGCTGTAAGGGAGCCCTTGGCCTCCTTGAGGTGCTAAGCCCTTAAGGCTCCTTGGTGCCTGGCCTCCTCTGCTGTGCACGCTCTTCCCTGTGGGCACCTTGGTATCCAACCACATCACCCACTCCAACCTCCTTTGCTTCCCAGCTTTCTCTCTCTCTCTCTGTCTCTCTCTTTGTCTCTCTCTCTCTCTCTCTCTCTCTCACACACACACACACACACACACGGTCCGCCCTCCCCCAGCTCTGTACTTTCTGTCACTCAGTATACACTGTGGTCTATTCCTCTACGTTATCTCTCCTCAGTGTCTCACTATCACTTCTACATCCCAAGGCTTCTCACGAGCTCCCAAATCCTTCAAAGGGAACTGGCCCTGTCTGCCAAGATATAAAATAGCAGAGAGGAGATGGAGTTTAATGTTGTATAATGGACCAAAAGTAGAAACAATAGGGAAAAATTACAAGGAAATTGGTTTAGGGGTTGGAGCAATATTAACAAATATATTTATTACATTCCAGCTGTGTCCTAAATTCTGTGCACATAGTATATCTATGAAAACTCATACCCATTCTTTGATTATGAAGTAGCATTAAGCAAAATAAGTAAAATAAATAATGAGAATGCAGAAACCAATTTTATATCAGATGCTGAGATCAAGGACAGCAAGGCTTGCTTGCCAAGCCTCCTGCCTGCAGGCCTATTAACCTCTAACACATTGTCACCTTCCCAGGCTGACCAGTGCTCTTCACGTCGAGGATGTCCACACTACCAAGTGCAAACCTGAGCTTCTCTACGTTCCTGCTGACCGGCTTCCCAGGACTAGAGTGGGCGCACCGGTGGATCTCACTGCCGATTTCTGTAGGATACCTAGTGGCCCTTGTGGGTAATGTCACTATCTTGCATCTGGTGAGAACTGACTCTTCCCTCCACCAGCCCATGTACTACTTCCTGGCCATCCTGGCTGTGACGGACTTGGGCTTGTGCATGTCCACGCTGCCCTCCGTGCTGGGCGTGCTGTGGTTCGATGTGCGGACGGTGCGCCTGGTGCCCTGTGTTCTGCAGCAGCACTTCCTCCACTCCTTCTCCTTCATGGAGTCCGCCGTGCTGTTTGCAATGGCTGTGGACCGCTTGGTGGCCATCCGATTCCCACTGCGCTATGCATCTGTACTCACGGGTCCTCGCGTGGCCTTGGCTGGGGCTGTCCTGGGCATGCGGAGTGCCGCCATCACTGCTGCGCCCTCACTGCACCTACTGAAATTTGACTACTGCCACCCTGGGGCGCTCTCTCATGCTTACTGTCTTCACCAGGACATGATCCGCCTGGCCTGCTCTGACACACGTTTCAACAGGCTCTACGGGCTGTGCATCATCATGCTAGCCATGGGCTCAGATGTCCTTTTCATCCTGCTCTCCTACACCATCATCCTCCGCACTGTGCTCGCCATCGCCTCCGCAGGAGAGCGGCTCAAGGCCCTCAACACCTGTATCTCCCACATCCTGGCAGTGCTCTGCTTCTATGTGCCAGTGCTAGGCCTGTCCATTGTGCACAGATTCGGCCGCCACACCTCACCCCTGGCTCACATCCTCATGGGCACCGTCTCTGTGCTCTTCCCGCCCCTGATGAACCCAGTTATCTACAGTGTCAAGACCCAGCAGATCCGCAGGGCCATTCTCAAGGTGGTTTCACTGGGGAAGATAAAGTGAGACACTGGGGACAGACCGTGGAAATTCAAAACAAGAAATGAGTTGAAACTTCTTTTTAGAAGCATCTTACCACAAAATGATTTGTTTACTTATTTTTCTGTGATCAATTGATTGTATAGCATGCATGACTATAATGTTAAAGTTGATGCTTATTAGAATCAATATATATATTTATAAATATGCCGTCACTACTATTTTCTTACATAAAAATAATAACTTTTTTTACATAACTGTTCCCAAGTTCAAAGTAATTTATATATTTTTTGCTTTGCATGTTAATTAGAATTGGAATTCTATAACAATACCATTGGTGATGATATACTCTTATAACATGGAAGGTAAAATCATCACTTCATGTTCTTTGGATTACATAATGGCTTTGCCACCCTCGTTCACAATAAAATATGTGTTTATGAATTATTTATTTATCTTTTAGATTCGGAGTCTCACTCTTTTACCCAGGCTTGAGTGCAGTGATGTGATTACAGGTCACTGAAACCCCAATCTCCTGAGTTCAAGTAATGCTCTTGCCTCAGCCTCTCTCATAGCTGGGACTACTGGGACATGCTATTATGTCACTTAATTTTTCTGTTTTTGCTTGTGATGGTGTCTCCCTGCATTGCTCAGGCTGGTCTCAAAGCCCTGGCCTTGAGCAATCTTCTTGACTCAACCTCCCGAAGGGCTAGAATTAAAGGCTCAAGCCATAATACCTGGACTTATTTATTTTAAAATTGACAGAAATGTAAGTGTATTTTCTGTGTACAACATCATTTTTGATGTATATATACATTGTGGAATGACAAAATCTAGCTAATTAACATACGCATTACTTGGCATAGTTATTTTTGTAATAAGAAGACTTTACATACAATGTATCACCATTTCTAAGAATACAATATATTACTAACTATATAATAACAATATATTTCTATGTTGTAAAATATATCTCTTAAGCTTATTTCTTTTCTGAAATTACATATCCTTTGACCAAGATACCCCAATATATTCCAATCCCAACCCCTCCAGCCTATTCTACTCTCTAACTGTATGAGTTCAACTTTTTTAGCTTCTACATATGAGTGAGATCATTCAGTATTTGTCTCTTTGTGCCTAGCTTATTTTACATGTGAGTATCATTCAGGTTCATGCATGTTGTCACAGAACAGAATTTCCTCCTCTTTTATGGCTGAATCATATTCCTTTGTGTTGGTTTACTACATTTGTTTATCCATTTCTCTACTGATGATCAATTAGGTTGACTGCATAGCTTGACTATTGTGAATAGTGCTGCAATATACACGGGAGTCCAGATATCTTTCTGACATAATGTTTTGTTTTAGAGTGATATCTCCATTAGTGGGATGGCTAGATCCTATGGCCATTTTATTTTTAATTTTTGAGAAACCTTTGGATTTACTTTCTATAATGATTGTAGTAATTCACCTTCTCACCAACAGTGTAGTAGGGCTCTTTTCTCTTTACAACCTTGTCAACTTTGTTACATTTTTCCTTGTTGACTATATCCATGCCATAGGTGTGAGGTGGAATCACTGTGTAGTTTTAATTTTCATTTCCTTGATGATCACGGCTGCTGGGTAGCTTTGTGTACCTCTGTTGGCCATTTGGATGTCTTCTTTTAAGAAATGTCATTCAGGCCCTTGCTCTTTCTCAAATTGGGTTATTTGCTTTCTTGCTATTGAATTGTTAGAGTTCCTACTATGTATTACATATCAGACCCTTATCAAACACATTGTTTACAATTTTTTTTCTTATTCTATAGGTTGCCTATTCACTTTTTTTATTGTTTCCTTTCCTGTGCTGAAGGTTTTTCCTCTTATGCAATCCCATTTATTTATTTGTGGTTTTGTTGTCTGGGCATTTGGGGTCATATCTAAAAAACTATCACTGAGATCAATGCCCTGAATTTCATTGTATTGAGAAGTATTATATAACCATAAAAAGAATGAATTCTTGCCATTCGTAAAAGCATAGATGGAACTAGATGACAGTTTGTTAGGTGAATAAGCCAAGCACTGAAAGACAAATCTCCCATGTTCTCACTCACATGTGGGGGCTAAACATTCAAACAATGGATCTCATGGAGACAGAGAATACAATTATGGTTACCAGAGGCTGAGAAGGGTAGTGGGTAGGGGAGACAAAATGGGAATGGTTAATGGGGGCAAAAATACCATTAGATATTTAAATAGAATGAACAATATTTGATAGCACAACAAAGTGAATATAATCAGTGATAAGTTAGGGCATACTTTAAAAGAACTAAGAGAATGGAATTGAAATGTTTCTAAAAGAAAGAAATGAGTCCACATTTATCCTCTCTTGATTCCCCTTTACAAAATATAGCTTCTAATTCTCAGTTTCAAACATTTTTATGTTTATATAAAGTAGGAGGATGGACCCAGAATAGAACTTTGATCTATAGCTGGAACCTAATAAGTGTTTTGCACTTCACAAGTTACTATGAAGCAGAGATCATTTAATCACATTTACTCTAGGGAAAGTAGAATCAAATTCTTCTCAGAGTACAAGTTCAGGTAGTTGTGCCAAGTGACTTTCTCATTCCTGTGTGGTTGCTTAGCCATCACCTTCTCTATATTTGAGAAACAAGGAATTATAAATGACACCAAGTTTGTAAAGCCAATGGATAGAATGAGTCCCCTAAAGCAATTCAGATTACTGATGCTGGAAGAACCTGTGGGCATTTCCCCTGGAAATTAGACTGGGTCAGAAATCCCACTCATCAGCCTTCAAAGTATAAGGTGATTGCGAGGACCATCATAACATGAGTGTTTTTATAGCTAGCTTTATCATTATTTGATGAAAATTCAAAAGATAAGAGCAATGGAGCAGATGAAAATGAAGGAATTACCCTTGCAACTCTGGTCTGGAAAACTCCCAGATCTAGACACAAGGGGTGCTGCCTCAGGGAAAGCTGGAGAGGTGAGTGTTTATGGAGAGTGTGGCTGGGACTAGGTCTCAGGCTGATGACTGCAGAGCCACTAGCAGAGTCAGTGCCTGGTCCAAAACAAAGGATCAGTGGTGGGTCTCAGGGGCAGGAGCCAGAAGAAGAGGAAAGCTAGAGAAGGCTCAGAGTTAACTGTAAAGAGAACTGTGGGAATGGAATTCCACTTGTGATGAAGTATCAATAACATTCGAAGTACCTACTGTTTTCTTATGACTTTCAACTAAGTTTTATCATTAAATGTTCTTTTGCTGCCCTATGATGAAAATAAAATTATCTCTATTTCAAAGAAGAGGGTTCAGAGACCATTCATATGTTCACAACTAAAAAATGAAATTAGAGAAGGAAAATAGCAAGCTCAGGTACTTCAAATGCCATGGGTGACTCAGGAAAAGTCAATGCAGAGGACAGCCTGACCTGCACCCTTGTTAGAATAGCACAGTGAGCCAGGATCCTGCTTCCTGGGGAAACTAAACAATAAGGAAAATGCAGGCAGAGACATAGAAAAGCCTAAATCAGAACCATAGAGAGAAACTGAGATCTAGAGGATATCAAACCTGAATGTGGTGATATAATTGAGTCATGTTCACGAGTCACTAACATAAGAAAAACAGACTATTAGTAAAATGTACAAATTCACAGAACTTCACACTGTAATGTTTTCAGCACAAGGTAACTTCTCCCTATGTCACAGGACACAAGAATGGCCCTAACCAAAAAAGGGTAAGTTATTAGAATGAATAGGGGACAAATAGAGTGTTTTAAGAAGGATATGTAAAGCTATTTTTATATATTATACAAATATGTGTGTTTAGAGAAATATAATGCATGAATATACTGTAAAGACATAAACACACACATTCATTTGATACATGTATATGTGGGAAGATACACATGGTCATAGATTCACACAAAGTTGCAAATAAAATTCAACATAAAGAATCCTGGATGATTATGCAAGTACTTGCATTTACACACATGTATACACAGGTGTTCACATGTACACTTTTATATGTACATATAATCATTTCACACAGACAGATACACAAACCTATGATGTATACACAGAAAACTCTTTATTTTCTCAGAATTTGTCCTATGACTCCCCAGAGAGCACTGGGATCCTTTGTTCTTGACCTAATTATCTCTGTAGGCCCAGAAGTAGCACATTCTTCTAAGGTTGTTTAGCCTGGGTTTCCCAGGAGATTGACCAGCAAAACTGGAGACGGAGAAGGACTGGCTCTGAAATCATAATAAATACAAAAACCTGTCAGCTCCTTCTCCTGCTTCCAGCTAGCAAGCTGAGGACAAGGCCTGAGCCCGACTACACTGAACAGCATGTGGACCTTCATAGAGAAGGTATTGGGGTCACCCTAGAAGCCCAGGCTACAGGGGATCAAGAGGCTGGAAAATCTGTTCAGGTGAGCTGAACCTGCCTTAGGTTTTTGTTTTGAGATGCAGCTCATTTCTAGGACACATTTTACTTTCCCTTTGCTTGTATTTTGCTTCTCCTTTGAGGACACATACTTTTATGTGGCAGAAAGTCTCATGGTGGCAGAAGAACACTTGTCTGTCTTATCCAGCTCTTTGTTCTTAATTTAGGAAAACTGGGGAAGGGAAGCCCCCATTTTGTCCCCACATTCACTTTTTTTTCAAATAAGATATGAGATTCTGTTTTTAAACCTATCTTCTTTCCTTAGGTTTATCTTCCTCTTCTCAGGCTCCCATAGCAATAGGCATTGTCCCCTACATCCCACCCAGACAGCAAGGTAACCCTGAAGACCTGTTCCCCATCACCAACGCTTGTCACTCCTCCCTCATTTCTCTCTCAGCTGAACCAGTGTCACCTCCTCCACCATGTGCTGTCATTGCTTGCTCTTGTTCGGACTTTCTTTCCCTCCAAATTTGAACTTAATTTTTTCTTTAGAGCTCTGTGACTTTGGCTAGGCACTTAAATTGCCAGTGTCTTACTCTTCACTCATCCACATTGTAAAATGGGTGCGATTAGGTCATTTGGAAGATTTTTAAGGAATAAGATGGCGTATAGTTTCTATAATGATGACCTGTGCAAAGTACTCTTGTGTAGTGCCTGATACATCATACTAAATCAATGAATTTTATTTCCTTCTCTTCATCCCCTCTTCTATACCAAATAATAGGCTTTAATCTCTCCTTATATTTCCCCCTCTACCTGCACACTCACCTATTAGCATTGCTCTAAGATGCCATACAATAACAGCTCTTCACATACGATGAAGTAAAACTAAATTAAATTATTTTTTGTTCCGCAAAGAGGCCCTTATTTGATAAAAAATACAGTCTTACTTTCACCAAACTCACCGTCTAGACTAGTGTCCCTGCATGAGTGTGTACCTTCCTTCCTGTCGCCCTCCTTCTTCTTTTTCCTTCCCCTATATTAAGCCTGGTGATGTGGTAAAAATATAGTTTCTAGGTTTTCTCTGGAAGAGGCTTACAAACCACTAGGAGAAAGTCAGATTAATAACTAATTCACAGGCCTAGTGCAGTGACTCAGGCCTGTATTCCTAGCACTCTGGTCAGCTGAAGTGGGAAGATCCCGTGAGCTCAGGAGTTCTAGTCTGAGCAAGAGCGAGACTCTGTCTCTACTAAAAGTAGCAAATTTAGCTGGGCATTATGGTGGAGTCCCAGCTACTTGGAAGGCTGAGGCAGGATGATCTCCTGAACTCAAGAGTTTGAGTTTCTGTGAATGAGGTTGATGCCATGACACTCAAACCTGGGCAACAGAATGAAACTCTGGCTCAGAGCAAAACAAAACAAAGCAAAGTTGCAATATAGAGAACCAAATACTGTGGGAAGCTGCTACAGTGATGGAAGGCATGAGTGAGGAAAGAAGACATCACAAAAGAGTTGACATCTGAGCTGGATCTTCGAAAACAAGGGAGAAGGGTGTGCTAAATGCTGGAATGGTAAAGAAAGTTATAGAAAAGACCAAAAAAGGAGAGAAAAGGACAAAATAGAAAAGCAAATAATATAGCAACCTGCTGCGCAAAAAAGTAACTACAGAAACAAACAAATACAAACAGTAATATCCAAAAGGAAAAGGAAAAGAAAATAATCCTATGTTAGGATTTATACAGGAGTTAAGCCAAGGGGTTAAATATCCTCAGTGAAGTTTCTTAGGCATCAAGAAATATGTAAGTTTGCTGCGCACCGTGGCTGACACGTGTAATCTTAACACTCTGGAAAGCTGAGGCAGGTTGATTGCCTGAGCAAGAGTGAGAGCTTGTCTCTAAAACTAGCCGGGCATTGTGGCTGGTGCCTGTAGGCTCAGATACTCGGGACCCTGAGGCAAGGGGATTTCTTGAGCCCAATAGTTTGAGGTTGCTGTGGGCTATGATGCCACAGCACTCTACCAGGGGCAAGAAACTGAGATTCTGTCTCAAAAAAAAAAAAAAAAGAAAAGGATATATGATTCAGAGAGGATATATGTATGTGATAGAATTTTTCTTTAAGAATCACTGTTCTTCTTATCAATTCTGATTAATGGACTTTGTTCAGACACCACTAACTTCCCCTCAACCAAACCATCTTAAAGTTCCAGGAGATATGTATTTTAAAATCGGTTTTACTCACTATTTTTTTTATTAAATCATAGCTGTGTGCAACAATGCAATCATGGGGTACAGTGAGGTGTTTTGATGTACAATTTGAGACTTTTCATCAAACTGGTTGACATAGCCTTCATGTCATTTTCTTAGTGTTATGTCAAGACATCTATATTCTACTTTTAGAAAGATTCACTTCTAAAAATACGATGAGTGCATAACAATTATATACCTTTATAAGGTACAATTGATGTTTTATACAAGCCTTATTCATTTTTTACTGATGTCCTTAAAAACAACATAACAGAAAACAGGCAATAAAGATGACAAACATAAGTTTAGGCTGGTTTCCAGATTATTCTCTAGGGGTTACCCTATCATGGGCAGGCATACTGTCTCTCAAATACTTATCTGCTTCCTTTTCTACAGCGGATGACATTCAGAAGTAAGAAGACAGTTATACACAGTTACTAGTTTCTCATGCAAACGTTTTTGTTGTTAATTCATGCTCAGAAGAGCTCACGGAAAATAGCGGAACTTCTAATATACATTAGAACAAATGTCTCTCCTTCGGGAAGAGGGGTTAAATTATTTCTTAGAGACATTCTAGATCTTTGATAGGTCTTAGTATAATAAGTCTGAGTTAAAGACATAAAATTGATATGTTTGATCTAGATAATTTTAAACAATTAAGAAATTTCTCAATTTTAAAAATTGAGTATTATCTTCAAGGATAGGGAGAAAAGGGCCTAAACTAAGGGGGAAAGTGCTGCATGAAAATTAAATGTGTCTTACGTTCATGATATTATTAGTACCATTATTATTTCTACCAACAATAATTGTATTTATTGAAAATGTTATCTATTAACTGCTCTATATATGTTAACTCATTTAAGCTTCAAGCAAACATATAGGTCTAAGATATTATAATTATCCCTGCTTTACAGACAGAAAAGTGATGAGCCAGATAGGAGGTGACCAAGCCAGGATTCCACTGAGGCAATATGATGCACTAATCTACAATCTTGCCTCTTTAACACACTGCTTTGAAATCCAAAAATTAAAGACTGAAATCTGGAACCAATAAATAAGATATACACATGAAATAACTTGTGCATTGTAATCAATCAAAGGAAATTTCTGAAAATGTATCAAAATATCAAAATTATAAACAGGTAGTAAATTACTTAGGCTGCTAATATGCTGAATTAGGAGTATAGGAGATCAGAGTTGCAAGGGAGTATATTCCTCCTAATATTAATTAGAAAATAGACAAGACTCAACTCTATCAGAGTGGATGTAAGTCAAGAACTCCCTTACATCATCACAAAAGTTGCCGTCTCAATTGAGAAGTCATGGGTCTATCCTGAAGATTTAATATTACTTCCTTGTAACTGATGATTACAGCATAGTTTATAATTTTTTGTGTATACAGCATTATAGTCACTTCCTTAATTTTTATTATAGATAAGATTAGCCACATGCTACAGATTTAAAGAGTCAAATTTAAGATTAGCCCACTAATTTTACCTAATGAATGTGAACAGCATAACCTAATTCTTTTTATCCTCAATTAACCTGAAAAAAATTCAGAAGAAAAAAAAAAAAAGATTAGCCTGCTAGAAAGTAGAAAAGAGAGTTAAAGTCCTGACTGAGGACTCAGCTCCCTCCCACAGTTCAGTACCTCCAGCCTCCTCAGCTCCGATACATTTCCTTCACTGATGCCTTTTTAATTGTTTCCAGCAGTGAGGCAAATCCCTCTTCCTTACTTAATGAGATTATTTGCTTTTCTAATTCTTTTTCTAACACCGATATTTTTATTGTGGGGGTCTCCTCACAGATATGCCTTGGCAGGTGGAGGGAGGTCTCGTCCCCTCTCCTTGACAGATGTACTTCTCTTGGATAATGTAAGGACGTGCCGTTTGCCCTCCCAGGCAGGGTTTCAGAAGGAGTCAGCACTTCTCCCATCATACACTAACGTGACATTATTAATTAAAATGTAGGAATCATAAATCATTAAAAATGTTATCATTTCTGCAGTTTCAGAAATACAGTTTGAAGACTTCCCACCCCTTCCCACCATCTCATACACACAAGTAAACATTGACTAACCATGCTCCAGTATGTGAACTGGCAATGGCAGAGGCCTCGTTCAACAGGCAGAAGAGGTGTTTCATCTTTCCTTGAACAGAAATTCCAGTGGACAAAATATTTCTTTCCATTAACCTTTGTAACATAGACTCTTTTCTACTTTTTCCTCCCTCCTATGTATAAAAAACAAAAGTGCTCATTGCAAGAGATTATGATATAAACATGGAAAATTGAGCCTATTTTAGAGATGTTTAATCCTGGTAAAGCCAGATAATTCCTTCCCCCAGTGAAGAGCAGTCTTAGACACTGTTTGGAGTGGCAGGATGGGGATTTAAAGACTATCTCCTGGGCAATTCTATACTAACTTTGAGGAATGTTACTCTTATCTCCTGTCCCCATTAGCCAGTGAAAATTCAAGGTGCTTTATCAGAAATGTATAGAATGTCTGATGGATAACAGCCTTCCTTATATTGATGTCTTTCCAATCACGTCTTCTTCAAACTCAATACCATCTCTTGCTAGAGAAATGAGAAACTCTAAAATCATATCATTTATATACACTATGGGGATTAGTTTGAATTATGAACAATGAATATTATTATTATCTTATCCTAGATATCTACCTTTAAGTCATAACTCCACAATTTTATAGTTTATTAAAGACCAAATTAAACTGGTATATGGAATTGGAGGAAAGAAATGAGTTGGTAAGTAATACAAGGCAGAGAATTTGCACGTCCTTCTCTATCTATAATCTGTCAACTTTCACGGGTTTTCCCCAGGTTAAATTCTAGGCACATGCAGAGGCCAAGATCCTCAGACTCCAGACACAAGAAAATGTTCAACAGCAGTCAATTCACCCCAAAATATTTTTTGCTGACTGGTCTCCCTGGTCTAGAGGCACTGTACCCCTGGCTTATCTTTCCATTCTGCTTCACATATCTTGTGGCCCTTGTGGGCAACAGCCTCATCCTGGCTGTGATCAAGAAAAATGTTTCTCTGCACCAGCCGATGTACCTGTTCCTTGCTATGCTGGCCTTTGCAGAGCTTGGTGTCTCTGCCTCTACACTGCCCACTGTGCTGGGCATCTTCCTTTTTGGTGCCAAGAAGATCTGTTTTGAAGCCTGCCTTTTGCAGATGTTCTCCATACATTCATTTTCCATCATGGAGTCGGGAGTTCTGCTGGCCATGTCAGTGGACCGCTTTGTAGCCATCTACAACCCACTGCAGTACACTGCCATCCTCACGCTGCCCCGCATTGCTGGTACCGGGGCTGCGCTTGGGCTGAAGAGCGTGATGCTCATGCTGCCACTGCCCTTTCTCCTGCAGCGCCTGCCTTTCTGTGGCCATAACACCCTCTCCCACTCCTACTGTCTGCACTCAGATCTCATCCAGTTGCCCTGCGGGGACACTCGCCCTAACAGCATCCTGGGGCTCTGCATCGTCACTTCCACTTTTGGACTGGACTCACTGCTAATTGTCATTTCCTACGTGCTAATCCTCTACACAGTGCTGGGCATTGCCTCCGGCGAGGGGAGGCGGAAGGCCCTCAACACGTGCATGTCCCACATCTGTGCAGTCCTCGTCTACTACGTGCCCATGATCGGCGTGGCGCTGGTGCACCGCTTTGTGAAGGACGCCGCGCCTGCTGTCCGCCTCCTCCTGGCCAATGTCTATCTTCTGGTGCCACCTGTGCTCAATCCCGTCATCTACAGTGTTAAGACCAAGCAGATTCGCCAGGCATTGATCCAACTCTTT
Organism: Otolemur garnettii; assembly: GCF_000181295.1. Classification (NCBI taxonomy): domain Eukaryota; kingdom Metazoa; phylum Chordata; class Mammalia; order Primates; family Galagidae; genus Otolemur; species Otolemur garnettii. The sequence goes on from NW_003852396.1 coordinate 33,470,747, forward strand.
CTTCAGAAAAAACATTAATGGCACTAGGGCAAACGATATAGTGTCCCTCAAACCGGTCAGTTTCATCACCAGAGGCAGACTGGAGAGAGAAGGAGTACTCACGACCAAAGTCGGAAAGTGTGAAAATGTCAGATGTTGATTAGTGTGTAAGGAACACACATTTTCACTCAGTATAGGTTGAAATCTAATTTAATATAGTATTTTTGTATACATTCTTTTCACTGCAGAAATTCCGGTCTTTACCACTGTTCTAGATTAAATACTATGGTGTTTGTGAATAGGCATAGTGACTTGAATAAGAATTTTCACTTTAGCAATGCTTAAAATAAAGTTTTTGTAAAAAGTGACTGGTCATTGATAGGTAAATAGTCCAATGAACTGAGATTTATCCATACTATGGAATATTCTGTAGGAATAAACAAACAAACAATAAAATAAGGTAAGACACAGATTGATAGGTGTCCAGAGCTTAAGCAAGAAATAGCAAATTATTCAATTATATGTATGAATTGTATATGCATTTAAATAAATCATAATACTAAATATAAAACCATTTAAGCACATAAACACCAATTTGTTTTATGTGCAAAAACACACTACATCAAAAACAATAGTGGCTCTTCCAGAAGATTCTGCAATGGTGAAGAAAGGAGCATAAGAAATTTGCACTTTACCCATATTATTTAAAAATTTTCAAAAAATTCATTCAATACTTGTTTTACTGTTGAAAGTTTTATGCTAAAACTAATATTACACATCAAAATATAATTATATTTACATAGGGTGCCAGAAATGTATGCACATTTTAGGAATGGGAAAAACTGTAATCAATTTGTAATACTTGGGTGCATTTAACTTCTTCAGTTACAAGAGGTGCTGAATGTGACCTGTATTCATCTTTTTTTATTGATATATATTAAGGCATATAATTTTAATACAATTTTTTTCTTCCTTAAAGTGTTTATACACTTTTGTCACCCTCTGTACATAACAGACACACTATATCTTTATATATACTAGAAATACTCTATTATATGTACTAGATAACCATAAATGTATGGCTATGGAGGGGTCTGGATTAATAAGTGTCATGCTCTCTCTCATGGTAGCCTTCGTGGCTATGACAAGTATGCTGTCTCTTCACCCCCATCTCATGATGCATTCTAGCAATCTAGCAAAACATTTTTGCTGCTTTACTGTGTGTCTCTTTTCACACATCACAGTTGTAATCAGTCACACTATCTCTGTACACCACTTTCTAAAAGATGTCTGCCTAGCCAAGTACATTTTAATTATAGTAAGACTTAGTCTGTGTCTCTTTTATTAGCAACATAGACATATAGAACTCCATAGTGCCTGGAACATAATAGGTATTCAATTGATACCTAAGGAGCTAATTATTCAATGAATGAACATCTACATATATTTCTTTGACCCTGCTGTTGATATCACCCCTCTTCTATTGTGTGCATTATTCCCTCTGAGGACACTGCATGTGGCACTTACACTTTCTCCTCTATTTCTGTATTTGCTACATTTTCTCCACTCTTTTTATTATTTCATTGTAATAGGCTCAAAAGCCAAGGCTATTTTCCTGGAAAACACTAACACCTCAACTTCTTGATAAAACGGTAAAGGTCTTAATTCAAACTTCATCCTCAGTGTTAGTACATGTGTTTAGGTGAAACAGGCACAGTGACTTTTGGAGACTTTTAGAAAAGCACATGCATATTTTGATGATAATCAATATACAAAAGCAATCTCTGGTGACATTTTGTGTGTGTTGTATGCATAAGAGTGCATTTGGAAAGAAGTTTGAAAATAAGAAAAGAATGTGTGAGGCTGCTGCCAAACCTATAATGGTTGACTATGATGTCTTACCCCATCTTATAACCCTATGACATATATTGTTCATATTGTACATGGGCTACTAAGTCATGAAAATAGATTCAGATCACACATATATTATTTTAGTGGCTTCCACCTTGGAGGGCTTGATAATCTGCCTCCAAATAAGATGGAGATTAATTTGGACCAAAGGTTTGACTATAGGTTCCTTTTTTATCATAGAATTTGTTTTTGTACTTATTAGTGAGCTTTTATGTATTTAATTTTTTTCTTTTTCTCATAGGACTATCTCCATGTTGTTAATTCTACTTCTTTCCTTCAAAAACACATCCAGTCTGCCTAGTCATCATTCCCTCTGTCCCATCTCTCCCCCACTTGCCAGTTCTTCTCATAGAGGAGGGAATTGACTTAACACTGACACTTCTGTATCTCCTCAGACACACTGAAGTTCAGGTTAGCATTTCATGGAGTATACATGTTCTTCCTTCTGAGAGGAATATCAATAAAATTCTGTTCTTCTCTTCCATAAGATATAACCTATTTGTATCTCTGTCTACCCTAAAGGGAAACCTTACCTGAGCGATTCATTTATGTCAGTGTCCCAGAGTTGCAAAATCTAGCTCTCCATAGCTCTGTACCTGACTATATATTCTTTCATGTCATCTGAATGACTATGTCCTATAGAAAGTCTTGTGTCTCTTCCTGAATATTTTGTCATTCTCTGAGACTCAGGTTCTTCACCCAACCTACTTACTATGCCAGATAACTTCCTGTTTAGCAGGAAGATCAGTATTAATGTACATTTTTTATTTCTCTTTCCCCATCTGCAATCAATTCCAGTACCTCGAAGCATTAAAACTTAAGAGAGATGAAATAGTGTTTTTGCTTGCTGACTTCCATCCCCCAAAGATCAGCAAATATCAGACTTGAGAACGCCTCTGGGTTATGGAGTCCTGGATCATTCTAAATTACAGTGATGTCAGCTTGAGGTGTTCAGACAATTGTATGACTTTGTGTCATCATTGATAAGCTATAAGCTACATTGGGTGGAGAGGGAGGGAGGCAACAAGGCAGCTCTCTGGGGCTTCATTTATGAAAACATTCATCCCATTCTTGAGAGCTATCCTCTCGCTACCTGAATGCTTCCCAGAGGCCCCACCTTCTAATACTGTCATATTGGGGAGTTAGTTTCAGCATATAAATTTTGGAAGGAGATCACAAACTTTCATACTTTAAGAATCTCATTATTAAAATTTCTTTTAATTCAATCTTCAGAAAATATCCATGATTGGCTTATGTCTTTAAATTGTGACAATTTTCAGAAGTGGTCATAGGTGAGAATGTGAAATTAAGAACTTTATATTCACCATCCAAAAGCTAACAGATTTAAATGAGCACTATATGCTTTCTATCTTTTCTTCATCCTTAGTACCTTTAACAATCAGACTCAGAACGAGGGACATTTTTCCTGTTACAAAGGTACATTTACTAAGTAATTAGCAGGATGCCTTATAGTGTTTATTTACTAAGAGTTAAGTATGGCTTCTTTCTCTAGGCTGTGTATAATTTATAATTTATATTTATAATAAGTATAAAATTTTATACGTGAGGGTCTTAGGTAACACTTAAAAGATTTTTGTTTGTTTAATTTTGTTTTTTAATTCTCTACTTAATGTCCTAATAAGTAAAATTACAAAATCTCATTGCCAGCCCTCTGCTTAATAAAAATTCTGTTTCTCCCCTCCATGTTCAAATAGAGCTATGCCCTCATTTTTTAACAATAAATACACAGCATCCAGCCTACACCTAAGCACCTACTTTAAAGGGAAGGAAAATGAGCTTAATTCCTTTTATAATTATCCTGGGTCAGAGAAGATTGCCAGTGCTAAGAGCCATATGATAATATTTTTTATCTTATTGATCAAGTTCCCCTGTCCTCCAAGAACAAATTTCAATTTGTAGGAAAAGATTTCTCCTGAAAATAAGACAGATATTTTCTATTCCATTTGTTGTAATGATATGAAAGGCATCTTACTGGAAAAGGTAGATAGTCTCCTGGGTATGATTTATTCAGTAACAAGAGTTAACAAACACAAACTCCAATTTTCATATGTATGTCAAAATATTATTAAAAGAATTGTCAAGAGAATCATTAAATGTATAAAAAGCATTAATAGTGTTGAAGGCTGATAAAGGAAAATTTGAACAAGTTTCCCAGAACACATTTCCACTTTAAAAAGAAAAATGCCTTTCTGCAATGTGGGCATATTTCTGCTAAATGTTTGAAGCAGACACTGATGTTTGGGGAAAAATCTACCAAATATATGAAATTTAGCTCAGTGTCTCTATATGCCACTAATATGATGAGCTTAGACCTAATCACAAGTTCCAATCTTTTTCAATGTCAGTGATGTCCACTTCAACACCACTTTGGCCACTTACTCCATGGCTTTATCATGCATTTATCATCAACTAGAGGTACTTCCCTTATTAACCTTGAGTAACCCATTTCCTGATCACAGATACTTCTTAAATTGCATTATTTTCTTATTCATAGTAGAATTTTTTACTTTAGTAAGGCCTTGGCTTATTTGTCTTTATATTATCAAAGTCTCACGTCCCACTGCTAACATTACATAGATCAGTAGTTCTCAACCTTCCTAATGCCACCACCCTTTGATCCAGTTCCTCTTGTTGTGGTGACCCCCAAACATAAAATTATTTTCATTGTTTCTTCATAATTGTAATTTTGCTACTATTATGAATCATAATGTGAATATCTGATATGCAAGATGTATTTAGGTGACCCCAAAAGGGTCGCAACCCACAAGTTGGGAACCTCTGACTTAGATGGATCTAATCTCAATCACATAAGCTGTCATTTAAAGCATCTTCTCACCAAGTATACAAGGCTCACTTTTCTCTTATTAAATTAGCATAAAAAGGCATATATTTTCAAAATGATTTTAGTAAATTTTATAAATGGCTCATGGTAGATATCCAAGGCAAATCACATGTTTTTTCTTTCGTCAGTCAGACAATTAGCCAATGAGACAGCTGTTTAAAGCAATCAAAAATCATTGGTCTTGTTTTCAAATCCTCCTTAACACATCAAGTTATAGAAATATCCACTTTCTGCTAGATCTTTGCCATTATCATATGCTGGGAAGCCCTAGTCATTGTAGTTACTGATAAATCTTCCCTCCATCCTCACCCCAGCACAATCTAGAACTTTTTCTCACACTAGCTTAACCCCTTGGATTCCATCACCTGATATTAATTAAACATCCTTGATATTCTCTGAACACTAGCAATTCTGTGCCCTGTTCCTTATGTGATAAATACATAAAAGTGATAGTTGAAGGCTGGTGCCTGTGGCTCAAAGGAGTAGGGCACGGGCCCATATACCAGAGGTGGAAGGTTCTAAACTTTGCCCCAGCCAAAAAATAACTGCAAAAATAATAATAATAATAATTTTAAAAAGTGATAGTTGAAGACAACAGTAGATTAATGTACTATTTCTTCAGTATATAATAGTCCAATAATAGTTATTAATGCATTTGCCAATCTTTATAGTGCACTTTTTATAAGCCAGATACTTTCTAAGCAATTTACATGTACTAATGATTGATTTATCATACTAGATAAAAACTATTAGTATACTCATTTCACAGAGATATCCGCTCTATCTCTTTGCTTGTTTCTATTAGGGTCTGTGGGTATTGAGAAAGGGTGATGTAATTACCTGGGTAATTGCTCCTTAGGGAACCTAATTCCCTTGGTACTGCTCCACTCACAGAGCTTCTGATCAGTTTTATAAGAGGGAGGCAGCATCCCAGCCCAGGGCGAGGAAGATAATGCCAAGATGACAGAGACTTGCCGAGGTGAGCTTTTCTGTCCCACCTGATGTTCAGAGGTCAGTTTTGCTTATGGTTTGTGTTCAAACCTGTGATCTCTACTCCCTGCCTCCTGACAGCTTTCAGGAGTCCTAACCACAATTTAAGGCCCTGTAAATTTGTATTAGGTCAGTCATCACCTCCTTACCTTCCTGAACCTGTGTGGTAGAATGAGAAGCAGCATTTCCTAAACTTGATGGCAGATAAAAGAACAAAAACATCAGAGAACACCACAGAGTCTAGAAATGGTTTTGTTAGCATATTACCTTGGGTCACTCATGCAATGGGCGTATCTTGTTCATATGCTCATCTTTGCCTTTTGCTTCCCTCACAGATGTGGTCTGAGTATCAGTGAAGCAAGGACAAGGAAGAGAACTATTAACAGAAAGTAGGAGAGACGCTGATAGTGATTTTCCCCTTCTGGGAATGCCTGACAGAGTGGGGGGAATACTAAGGTTCCCTGGTTGCTGAATCTCACACTAAATATTCAGAGCCACTTTCCAAGGAAAGAATTAACATTTTTATCTTTAAAAATAAAGAAATGAATGTGAACACAGGTAAAGCAGGTAAGATTGTACTGCATGGAGGATTCACTTCTAGTTCTGTTTAGCTCCAGGAGTGTAGTATTCACTGTACTGCTTTCTCTTTCATTCTGCTAATTCGTTGTGTCCTATTACATTGTCCCAAATGATGCCTTTTGTCACCTCCTAACCTCAAATAATTCTTAAGCTCAAATGTGTTTTAAGATCTCTTTCAGAAAACGTGTTTAAGATCTCTCCTCTGGAGATCTCTCTCTGTCTGGAGAGACTCTGAAGAAGCAAGATAAGATATATAGAAAAACAAGAAAGATAGGAAAAAAAAACATAACATGTTAAGATCTCTGTCTGGAGAGACTCTGAAGAAGTGAGATAAGAGATATAGAAAAATAAGAGAGATAGGAAAAAAATGTATAACATGGAGGGGGAGAGGAAAAAAGGGAGAACTTAGTTTCATGAATCCAACAAAATATGCCTCTTACAAATTTCAGGTCATTTGGGATGTGGCAGACAAGATGTAAGGTGCAATGGGACCATGAGTTCAGTAGGAAACACGTGGCAGAAACAGCTGCTCAGGCCAGAAACAGATCAATGTGCATATTTGGTCCATTTAAAGAACTAAGAATATATTGAAATTTTGGATAAAGTAACCTAGGGGGCATAAAATAAGGAGGAGAGGCATAAAAATGAGGAGGAAAAATTTTCCTCAAGTCCCTCAGCCATATAGGGTTCTGATATGTGTGATCATTTGTCAATGTCAATGATTTGTCCTTGAATTTCCCTGCCCTGTAGTTTTTATAGCACAGACATGGACTATATCACAGAGTTTTTCCTAAGCCAGTATCTACTGAGTTCAACTGCATCAGAGCATAAGTCCCTCAGGATCCTGTATTTATTCAGGCAGTAACTTTTTTTTTTCTTTTTTTTCTTTCCACATTTTCATGATAGGAAAAATTATAAAAAAATTAATGATCTCAAAATTCTAGTAAATCAACAGTCTTCATTTTTTCTAATAGAAAAATTTGGAAAAAATTCAGTGATTTTAATATCCCAGTGACCTCAACAGTTTTATTTTCTATGTTTCATTTCAGTTTTTGTCAGCATGCTTGCTATCTTATCTTTTCTTTTGTTTGTGCACCACACCACACCCAACTTAATTTAGCCTAGAAAATGTCTACTAATTCTTCAAATCTCAGGTAAAATATCACTTTCTGAAGAAAGCTTTTTCTGAATTTTAAGAATAAATTAGGTTTTTACCTTGAAAACACTCTCCTGCTATTCTGAATTTTTTTATAGCACTTAATAGAATTATAACTAGACTGGAGAGAAGACGTCAGCATATGTGATGATTGCATATAAATGTTTTTGGCAGAAGATATGTTTTCTGTGACCTATAGTCAAAAGTTGCTGAGAGTGTTTTCTCAGTAGGCCCAGCACTCTGGGTTGCCTGGTTCCAGAACGGTGCTTGACATAGAGGAGTGCTGATTGATTATAGATCTACAGAGCAATGATAGTATAAAACAGTGAAGTCCTTGTTTCTGGATAAGTTTAGCAGTGGCAGAACAGAGAGTTCATATCAGAGAAATACAAATTTCCAACACATGTGGGAAGTATGTTGATATATATATAAATATATAAGTAGGAGTGTGTGTTTATATCTCTGTGTGTGTGTGTGTGTGTGTATGTTTGGGTTGAGTGAGTTGAAAACTACATTCAGAGGTCCTTCCTACCCTGCTAGTTCAGGCTTTTATTGTTATAATTGCAGTGGCCCAGACAATGCTTGGCTAGAAACACACCCATTGTAGGCAGATGGTTTTCTCCTCTCCCCCACTCCCTTCCTCTCCCTGTCTAAAAGAACATACCTAGACAATCTGTTCAGATTCTCAGTGTTGCTGCTTCAGCATATTAAGCTGTGTGTCTGAGCCAGAAAAAAAAAGTCCAATGGATGAGGTAAGTTTTTTAAGAGAACTTTTGAATCAACAGATTATAGATGCCATCATGGAGAGAGTATTTTCATAAACCTGAAAGTGTACAGACAAATCCATCAACCTAGGTTCCGACCTCCTCCTGAATCACCCAGGCCTTTACACATAATCTTTCCATTTGCTTCCTAGTCTTTTCAAAGCATAGAATGGCTAAACCTAGTGTAGCTCCAAACTCCATGCAGTTCCAGTTTAGTTCTCCTGCCATTTGCTCTAGGCTCTAGTTACCACTATTTCAGCGGCTTTAAACTTTAATTATTTATACAGCTATACTCATTCATCAGGTACTTTTTAGCTGTTTTTACATATCATGTTCTGCACCTCATATTTATACCCATATTTACCAAAACTTAGTCCATGTTCCCAACAATAGTCCATATCTTGTGCTAGGAACTTTGTATACGTGTCTGTCTCCCCAGCAGCTTTTAAGAGCCAAGCATCTCCACATTAATACAGGGCAATCATTTCTTTTTTAGCTGATCCAAGATGCGCTATAAATTACCTGCATAATTTTCTATCTGTCCAGCACTTCTCTGGGATAGCAACTGTAGCATCCTCTGTACTGCAACTTTCCTGATGATGGCCATTTGTTGGTTTTCAGAAATAAGACCTTTAGCCACATAAATCTATGAGTTTGTTTTCTTCTTCTCTTTCCTCAGTGCCCAGTGATCTTTCTACATAATGATGTCATCTCATTCATTTTTCCCTGGTTTTCAAGGTGGTATTGATCCCATGGGATGAGATTTCAACATGAAAAATTCCAATAGCTCCTTGGAGTTCCTACCTACGATGTTCATTTTGGTTGGCATCCCAGGGCTAGAGGCAGAGCACCACTGGATATCGGTGCCCTTTTGCCTAATGTACATGATAATCTTCCTTGGAAATGGCACCATCCTCTATGTCATCAGAACAGAGGCCACCTTACATCAGCCCATGTATCTCTTCCTTGCCATGCTAGCACTGGCTGAAGTTGGGGTCTCTGCATCCACCTTGCCTACAGTGCTAGGCATATTTCTATTTGATGCCACTGAGATTAGTTTTGGAACATGTCTTTTCCAGATGTTTTGTATCCATTCTTTCTCCATTATGGAGTCAGCTGTGCTGCTGGCCATGTCTGTGGACCGCTTTGTGGCCATTTATAGTCCACTGCACTATACAGCCATCCTGACACTGCCCCGCATCTTCAGTGCAGGAGCTCTCATTGGGCTGAAAAGCATTGTGCTCATGACGCCACTGCCCATTCTCCTCCAGCGCCTACCCTTCTGTGGTCACAATGTCCTCTCCCATTCTTATTGTCTTCACCCCAACCTCATCCATCTGCCTTGTGGAAACATTTCTATTAACAATATCTATGGGCTTTTCATTGTTATTTCCACTTTCGGGTTGGATTCGTTGCTGATTGTGGTCTCCTATGGACTCATACTCCACACTGTGCTCGGTATTGCCACTGGTGAAGGGAGGAAGAAGGCACTCAGCACATGTGGCTCACATGTCTGTGCCGTGCTCGCCTACTACGTGCCTATGATTGGCTTGTCTATGGTGCACCGCTTTGGAAATCACGTGTCTCCTCTGGTGCAAGTCATGATGGCCAATGCTTATCTCTTTTTCCCACCTGTTGTCAACCCCATTGTTTACAGCATTAAGACCAAAGAGATATGTCATGGCATTGTCCAAATGCTATCAAAAAAAAGACCCAGAGTTTAGCTAATGGCCAAAGTAAAACAGGCAGTTTTTGCTTTGTATAATTACGGGTGACCTTAGCTTTGCAGTTAATACAGTTAATGTTACCTTAAATCGTGGTGTCTAATATGAGGTTCTCCATAGTCTGGCTGTGAACTGAAGTGGGATGTAGGAAGGAGTGGGTAATGTTTGGCAGAAAGTACACAAATATGAGGTGATTCTCAAACATATTTTGTAACATGAGGTTTTATTTTCCCAATTCCTTACATGCCTAGAGTAGGAATACAGAAAGGATTGTATGAAAACACAGCAACTCCTTCATCTTCACTTAACTTTTCCTTGACTCAGTCTCTTCCTCTGTAAGACGTGGATGATAATTATATTACATACTTGTATTTTGGTTAGGATTAAATATAATCTGTATATAAACTATTTGAATAGAATGCTACCAGTTCAATCAAAGTCTAACCTATATGCTTTAGCTTTAGTGTCCAGCTTCTCGCATTCACCAGACAACTTTCTTCCTCCCTGGCATTCTCTCCTGCATCATGTCACATGGCTACATGGAGTACTTCCTGGGTGAAGGCTCAACTACAACTCAGGCTTTACCTTTACAAAAACAAGCTATGTAACCTAATTTTATGCGCCCTCATATTAAGCTGAATTTTTTAAAAAGATAAAATTTTTATAAGGCAGCAGACATAACCTCTTTCCACCGTGTTTAAATAATACCTCATGTCTCCTCTGAGCTAATGCTCTGATGCTACATTTCTCAGTGTGGCCTCCTCTCAGCTTTTAATTTTTTGTTTAAGCCCCAGAGAACATTCTAGTTCCCATTATTTACTCTTTTATGGTGACCTCTCACTGGCCTCTATAATTTCTCTACATTTTTGGCTCTCTTACTACATTTCATTTCTAAATGTTTTCCTGTATTTCTTTATCTCAATTAGATTTGCTAGAGGGTTTTTAATTACTTTGGCTCTTTCAAAAACAATATTTGAATGTATTTAATTCTTCTGTTTATTTTTCCACTTAAAAAATTCAGTATATTTTTTTTTATTTTCTCCATTTCTTCTAAATTTTATTTTGCATTTCTTTCCTAAATTCTTGAGTTAAATGACCTTTTTTAGGACACTTTTGGGTGAACATTGTTAAACTCCACCAATTCTGGGAACCCGTTAGTGCTATGTATTTCCTGACAAGCACATAAACAATTTTCATTCTCAGAACACTTCAAAAATTAGTAGCCATTCATTTCAGTCATCATTTTTATTCATTTATTTAAAGAATAAAAGTCTTCATTTACTCCTTAGGGGGGCAGTCTATCCCCCCTTTATAAAAAAGCTGATTCTTCATAATAATTCATCCTTCAAACCACTTTAATTTGGTTTCTCTTCCTATCACCTACTGAAATATCTTTCCAAAGCTTACCAGTGACATTTGTGTTTCCAAATTGAATAGATATTTTAATACTCATTTTTCTAAACAGCTGGGCCACTAGACCACGGTGACAATTCCCTTTAATTGCTTGGTCTCTGACCTGATTCTAGTTTTCCCTGTTTTCCTCCCTCTCTCTGAGCAGTATTTCAGTCACCTCCACTTTTTCTTCTATACCTACCCAACTGCTAAATTTCACACTTCCTTTTCGATCCATCTTGAGCTTCCTTCTATTCTCAACCTAATTTCTTGCCTATTATCACATCAGGTCCTAGGTTCTTGGCTACCATCAATATTCCAAAGATTCCCATAACTCCTGTCCTGGTGGGCCTTATGTGCAACTGTCCTTTCTCTTGGATGGCTTCTATGCAAATTAAATGTAACATGTGAAAACCATGAAGAAAATGGCAGTGTACAAATGGATTAAACATTTTTCTCAGAGGAGATAAAGTGTCACTGATAAAAAGAGGTCATGGAAACCAGTAACAAACAGAACTGATAAGAACATTGCAGAAATCCATTCAATTGTACATCAAAATTGTCAGCTGGCTGTGAGAAGCATAGCAGACCAATGAAACATCAATAAAGAAACAGCAAGATTTTAACTGAAAATCATGAGAAAGATGGGGCTCTTACATCATGACAATGCACCAGCTCACACAGCACTGTCTGTGAGGGAGTTCTTAGCCAATAAACTAATAACTGTACTGGAACACCCTCCCTACTCACCCAATCTGGCCCCTACTGACTTTTGTTTTTAACCCAAAGATAAAGGAAGTATTGAAATAAGCCATTTTAATTACATTCAGGACTTCAAAGGCAATCGGAAGACAGCTTTTATAGAAAAAAAAGTGTTCCAAAATTGTTTTGAAAGATTGACCATGTGCTGGCATCAGTGAATAGATTCCCAAGGTAGTACTTTGAAGGGGGATAGTCAGCAATGAGAAATGCAGCACTTTTTCTAGTATGAGATCAAGAACTTGTCAGGCCTTTTTATATCAATAAAATGTAAGATAAAAGGGGCTTAGGAATCAACTCTTATAATTCAGATTCAAGACTGTGTCAACACTTTGAATTTCTTGTTCCTATTTCTCTTGAATATGCCTAATGGAAGGTTTTATCCCTAAAAGAAACATTATCAGTTTATAGATTTAAAAATAATCCTAACCCCTTGAAGTAATTCAGAGCAATCCCCTCTTGTAGGAGAACATGTTTATAATTCCCTGCTGGATTGGTCGGGTCTTAACACTGTAGATGATGGGGTTGAGCACAGGTGGCACAAACAGGTAGATGCTAGACATGAGTGTGTGGACCATAGGTGAAGCATGCTTGGCAACACGATGCATCACAGACACACCAATCATAGGCACATAATATATAAGCACTGCACAAATATGTGACACACATGTGTTGAGGGCCTTCCACCGTCCCTCCCCAGAAGCAATGCCCAGCACTGTGCAAAGAATAAGCACATAAGAGACCACAATGAGCAGTGAATCAAGTCCAAAAGTGGACAGAACAATGGCCAAGCCCAGAACACTATTGAGCTTAGTATCAGCACAAGGCAGTTGGATCAGGTCTGAGTGGAGGCAGTAGGAGTGAGAGAGGACATTAATGTGACAATAGGGAAGTTGCTTCAGAAGGACTGGGAGTGGGGCCATGAGTGCCACACTTTTCAGTGTAATGCCCAGACCCATGCAGATAATACGGGGCAGGGTCAGGATGACTGTATAGCGCAGTGGGTTGTAGATGGCTACAAAGCGGTCATAACTCATAGCCAATAGGACTCCTGACTCCATGCAAGAGAAGGTATGAATGAAAAACATCTGGGCCAGGCAGCCATCGAAGTCAACTTTTTGGGCATCAAGCCAAAGAATGCCCATAACAGTAGGCAGTGTAGACACAGAGACGCCCACCTCGGTTATAGCTAACATAGAAAGGAACAGGTACATGGGCTCATGGAGGGCAGGGTCTGTCTTAACTGCTGCCATAATTAGGGTGTTGCCTACAATGGCTACAATGTACATGGTGAAGAAAGGGATGGAGAGCCAGCCATGTTGAGACTCCAGTCCTGGGATGCCAGTCAGGAAGACAGACAGAAGATCAAGACTTCCATTGCTCTCGGTTCCCATGCCACCAAGAGCAGCGATCAACCTTCACCTGCCATTTGAAAAAAAGAGAAAAAAAAAGCAAACCTGAAGTTAGCTTCCACCTTTTGGTCTTCTACCTTAGAAGTACACCTCAAAAACTGAAGGACATGGTAGGAGGTGAAAGAAGGTGGAGTCATTGATGTCATTCTGAATAAAAAGTAATAGACATCCTCTTCTCTCCTGTTCCCCTGACTCTAGAATCCTAAAATGTTGCACAGAAAGGAGGTATTTCAGAATGTTGATATTTTCTTAAAACTTTTCAATGTTTTTTATTAATACACAACACATATTTGCACATGCTTATGAGGCACATTTGATATTTTATTACATACATAGAATGTGTAATGATCAAGTCAAGTAACTGAGATTACCCATCACCTTGAGCAAATACCATGTCAATGTATTATATTTCACGTCCTCTCCTCTAACTCCTTTGAAATATGCAATGCTATCATCACCTTACTTTGCTAGCATACATTAAATCTTACTCCCTCTAACTAATACTATGTTGGTACCCATTAACCAAACCCTCTTCACTAACACCCACTCACCATAATAAAAATAATGTAACATAGTAAATTAAATTTGCAAAATCTTTAAAGAAACAATAATAGAGAAGTAAGAAGGTGTAATCTAATAGTGAGTTCATTCATTCACTCAAAATATTGGATGTAAGAAATACCGAGAATATAAATGTCTTAATGTAATAACTAAGAAAATACCGTGAATGCTATGTTAACCAGTTTGATGAAAACATTTCAAATTGTATATAAAACAAGCACATTGTACCCTATGATTGCATTAATGTACAGTTATGATTTAATTTTTAAAAAAAAGAAAAAGAAAAGAAATACTGAGAATCAATTCTTTACCTTGTAACTACCTTATGTTCTGGTGAAATGGTCCCTACATCTAAAGAGTTTAGTAAGAATGCTCCATTGGAGTGAATGAATAGATAGAGGAAAGTATAGGGAACACAAGAAGCTATGATTGTGGAAACAAGTACAACATAATAATAAGGATAACCCAAGAATAGCAATTCAGTACTCTTTTTATTCTTCATGCACCAGCCCTGCTGAAACTCTGTGCATTCTATTTTGCACAGCCCTGAAAATTAACAACTTTCCTGACATGTGAAATGTGTTTTCTTGTGCCTCTTATTCATAAATTTATCTTTGAACTACTTTATAGATAAGAGGTACTCAACTTTCATGTATCACCTGGGAGAACTTGAAAACTCCAGTGCTCAGGTAGTACACTGTATTAATTAAATTGGAATCTCTGGATACAGTGTCCAAAATTATCAATGTGTTCTAAAGCTCCCCAGGTGATCCTAACCTTGAGGGTCATTCCAGAATTACTTTGTAACGTCCCATTTACTTTACAATGACAATTGTTTTGACTAAAACAAAAATAGTAAGCATTTCATAACCCCTTCACCTTTTTTTACAGAAAATCTTCCCAATCCTCTCATGACCTGAAACTTAAACATTTCTTTGTGTTTTATCATCTGCTGGACTCTTCAGCATCCTCAAGCTCTTGTAAATAAACTTGGATTTGTTCATAGTGCTCCAGGGTAGTACCCACAAATGCAGCCTGGGGTTGGGACTACCATTGCATATCATCTCCTTAAAGGTGCAAATAAAGGAGAGAAAGGCTTGGTAGGGACATTTGGGGTCTTTATCTAATCATCCCTCCTAAGGCTGACCAACCTCACCAGAGGATGCTTGCCACTCCCCAAACTTCATCTTTGGTAAGAAGTAATAATGAAGCCCTGGGCATACCAGCCTTGACCCATGTGAGGAAGCACATCCAGGAGAGGGAAAGAAAAGGTTAGTCCCCAGGAGACCATCATCCCAGGAAATTCACTCTATCTTTGGGTAGTGAAAGTGACCAGAGGAGTAATTGCCTCACTACCAAGCTGCCTCACTGGAGTGTCATAACAATCACATAAAGTGATTTGCCTGAAGCCAGTGGCTGATCTGAGACTAGAATCCAGTTTTTTCAATGGTAAGTCTTATGGTCTTCCTATGAAACCCATTAGCCAGCCTTCTGAGGCTGAAGTCACCTAAATAAGAAGGATGAGAAGGTGCCGGAGAAGCCGGTTATCTTTAATTTCCCCATGAGGAAAAAAGACTGAATAGCAGACATTATTTCCAGCCTACTGTGCAAACTGCGGGTCAGACGTTAAGAAGTAGGAGTTATTGGGTGGCACCTGTGGCTCAAAAGAGTAGGGTGCCAGCCCCATGTGCTAGAGGTAGTGGGTTGAAACCCAGCCCCAGCCAAAAAAAAAAAAAAAAAAAAGACGTAGGAGCTATTGACCTTTTGATGTATACATTTCTTAGCACTCTACTAATTCATTGGTCAACCTGATAGGCCTCTAGAATGTGAAACCAGCATTCAGTGTTTCACCCACAGAGAGAACCTTCCTCAGATTCAGCACTATCCATGATGAGGATTTCATCGCATCCTGAAATCACTATCTTGCCTGGTCAGATCTCACTGACTTATAAGGTGCTTTCTCACATGTGGGCTTTAAACTGCTCTTTACACATCACAGGTAATAAGCTACAGACACAGAGACACATTAATCTTAATCAGGTATTACCTGAAGATTGTTCATAGTACGTACTTTCTTGCAGAACTCTTATATTCTTATGTAAGTATCTATAATTAATTGAATTATTTGTTTCATGTATGTATCCCCTACTAGATTATAAACTTCACCAAAGAATGTATGATACTGACTGTTAATGTGTACTTCTTTGTGTGTGTGTGTGTGTGTGTGTGTGTGTGTTTGCCTTGTATCATTAACTACCCAATACTAGGACAGAATGAAATACATGGCAAATGCTTAATAAATATTATAACCAGATGAATAAATACCTAAAAGGGTAAGTAGTATTGGAAGTATCAATCATGATACCCTGTCACCTTCCTTTTTCATGTAAGCTGTGCTGAATGCCTTCAGCTGCTTCCCAACGTTTCTGATTTCTAATTTCCCTACCAAATATAACCTCCTATCAGGATGACCAATGAATAGAGAGTCAATATGAATCAATAGTCCAATAGGGAGCTTTTTCTAGCATTGTGTAAACACAAAATATTTAGAATGTGCAGCTTTTCCTAACACTATTTGAGTAAAATAGTAACTTCCTCATCTGTGACTTAGCATTATCTTACCGAATTTTTCTTATTTTATTAAGTTACATCTATAATTCTGTGCCCCCTGTGAGATGTGGAACTCTTTTAGAGTCAGACGTGTGCCTGGATCATCCTTGCTTCTCCAGCAAATCACTTGATGCTGACACAAAGACATGCTCAAATCATCGTTAATAAGTAAAAGTATGGGTAGAACACTCAAGCCATGATTGACGTATATTCAGTTCTGAGTTCCATACTCCAGATAGGAGTTAAAACTACTGCAACACATGTCAAAAGTAAAGAGAACTAAGTCACATAAAGGGTGTTGCAGAAACAAGTGATGCTCCATGTTGACAAGAGGAGATTGCCATAGAGATGAGTAGGGACGGGTGGTGAGAGGCAGAGATCACAGGGAGAGAGTAGGGATGGGTGGTGAGAGGCAGAGATCACAGGGAGAAAATCTAGGGCTCTTGTAAGGATGTTTTCCTAGGAGTCAAAGCTGCATGATAAACAAATGAGCTTCTGACCAGTGGAGATGATCGAGCAGAAAGTGGATAATCTTTAATGGGAATGCTGGAAACAGAATGATACCATCTGCTGAATTGGGGTTGAAGTCCCTGGGGTCTAAGGGTTTAGACTGGCCAGGTGTCTTCTATTCTATAATAAATGGCATGGCCGTGTGTGTGTGTGTGTGTGTGTGTGTGTGTGTGTGTGTATGGAATGAAGAAGAGGCACATGATTAATCCCTACTGTATGACCATCCGTGTGCCGTTTACCTCTAGATCAGTGGTTCTCAACCTTCCTGATGCCATGACTCTTTAATACAGTTCCTGTGGGTCACATCCCACACGTTGAGAACTGCTGCTCTGGAGTCTGTCAACCTTATCAGACAGTCTCTGGGTGACCCCAAGGATATTTAAATAAATATTTTTTTTTTTCTGTAGAAAACCTATGTAAAAATGAGACGTGGAGATTTTTAATCTGTCCAGCTGTGCAAACACACACAGCCATTGACAGATCACTCACAGATAGAGAAACATGATGAGGCAGTCAGGGAGAACCATGAGGAAGCACAAAGAGAATGGTAGATGGAGACAAACTTCTCCTGTACACACCTAGGAGACACTGGCAGGTACAAGCTCACCTGAGAGAGCCTTGTGGAGTGACACTTGGATTGACAGCCAGAGGGTCAGAGCACAGGAAAGGTCCAGAAAGGGCCTCAGGCAGGCACTAGCTAAGAGCAGAGGCTGCCTTTATGTGTCTGAGTGGGAGTTCCCCTGGGCAGAGCCTCTGGGGTCCTGCTGCACCTGAATGTGATGTTGTGTTCCCCATGGGGCAAGAAGAGAGCTTAGATCGCACCTTGGGAATAGGAAGATGAGAAGAAGCTAAAACACTTCCCATGGAGACTCAGCCCTCTCCCCACAGATAAAATAAAATTCCAATTCCCTCTTGTGATGAAGAAGATGGAAACAAACTCCTGCAAGCTCCACAGCCACACTTGTCCACAGCAATCCAGTCTCCAAACTGGAATTACGTACCCAGAAGCTACAGTCCAGGCTAGCTCCATTTTTATTTCATACCCTGTTGTTTTAATCATAAA
Source organism: Otolemur garnettii (assembly GCF_000181295.1). Classification (NCBI taxonomy): domain Eukaryota; kingdom Metazoa; phylum Chordata; class Mammalia; order Primates; family Galagidae; genus Otolemur; species Otolemur garnettii. The sequence continues at coordinate 33,489,020 of NW_003852396.1, forward strand.
ACTCATCAAAGAAAGGCAAACAATTACGATTATGGTTCTTGTTGCACTTGCATTTTTCTAACTAAATTATTTATTTAATTAACTATGTTAATTAGCTGGATTTACTTTTTACTTTTATTGCTCTAAGGTTTATGATCTTAACACAAACAGAAGATGGGACTGTGAATGCATTCCAGGAGCAGGATGTGAGAAAAGAACCCAATCAGGCAATGTACACAAATCACAGTAGTGACAATTAATACTCAGGAAGCCTTGTGCTCAGACAGACCAATGCTTTTGGTCATAAGAAAGGGACAGAAGAAAAGAGATATTTTTCTCCCTATCTGGTCTGGAGCAACTCTGGCTGTCTTTTCAGACATTTAAACATTCTGCTTTCCCTATCTCCCCCAAAGCACTCACTCTCTCTGAGAGGGCAGCCCCATCCAAGGCAGCCTTGCCTGCCCAGTGACTTGTGAAGCAGACTCTCATTGGGGAAAGGGTGCAGTTTCAGCAAGACAGTTTCTTGATTTTCTTAAAGGGCCCTCGTGACTTTTGCCCTGGGCTTATGGTCTCTTGAATCCACTACTCTCATGAACTAATAATACATCTGAATTAAACAACATTCTCACGAAAAATTTAAGGGCTTCTAAGAGCTCTTCATGACACAAACTTCTGATTTTCTCTAATCATGACTACCTAGGAATTACAGTTAACATATTTCAATTGAAAGATGCCTAAAAGACACATGAAAGTTGTAGATTATATAGCTTAGACACTTTCCTTGTACCAAATTGACATTATCAAAATATTCATCATTGTCTTCCTTCTTTCATGAAATTGAGGGAAAACTTAGCCTATAAATATGAAGAAAACAAGTTTGCTAGCATTATCCCCAAACTTGTGATTTCATAAGTGCGTTACTTTCCAACCGTGCAGACATCATCGCTTTGTCCTACTTCCAGATTTTTTGTCTTCCAGTAAGTGCAACTCTTAGATTTCTCCACATCAGAAGCTCTGGCCCTGAGAAGCACCCAAAATTATTCCTGCCATGGGATTGTTCAATGTCACTCATCCTGCTTTTTTCCTGCTGACTGGTATCCCTGGTCTGGAGAGCTCTCACTCCTGGCTAACAGGCCCTCTCTGTGTGATGTATGCTGTGGCTCTGGGTAGAATCACAGTGATCCTGAAGGCTGTGCAGGTGAAGTCCAGACTACATGAGCCCATGTACTACTTCCTGTCCATGCTGTCCTTCAGCCATGGACCAGGTCCATGGCCACACTACCCACTGTTTTCAGAACCTTCTGCCTGGATGCCCGAACTATTGCCTTTGATTCCTGCCTAATCCAGATGTTTCTCATTCACTCCTTCTCTGTGATGGAGTCGGGTATTTTGCTGGCCATGAGTGTTGAGTGCTATGTGGCTATTTGTGATCCTTTGCACTGTGCCACTGTGCTCACCAATTAAGTCATTGCTGGAATGGGTTTAACTGTGACTTCATCACCCTCATCCCTCTTCCCACACTTATCAAAAAGCTGTCTCTCTGCAGGTCCAACGTTTTTTGGGTTTTTTTTCCACCCCTACTCTGCCTACATCCAAACATAATGAAGCTTCCTTGTTCTGATATTACTATCAACATCTATGGACTATTCGCTTAGAGAGAAGAAAAGGTATATTCAGGCCCCTAGCCATACTGGCCACCAGCCTCACTTTCTGAGTGTCACAAAAGGGACCTGCCCTACCTCAATTAAGCCAACTCTAGGCCTCATCAGCTCTTCCAGGATAAAACTTCTTTTCTATTTCAGTTGCAGTTCAGTTGGATAAGAATTTCTCTTCACTCAAATATTGTTGTAAAAATGAAAACCAGGAGCAGAGGCAGAGACAGTTTATCCTCTGAGTTGGGTTATGTACAGCAAGGGCATTTCCCCATTAGGAGAATATCCCATATTCCATTATGAACTGGACACATTTTCTAACTGTGCTGATGCACTTTGGACTTAGAACCCTCTGTTGTTCTATTTCATTCTCAGATAAGGAGGGATCTATTTGTTGGTGCTTCTACATTTGAGCACAGGCAACTGGATGCCCTCCAGGCAGCTGAGTAGAACATTAGATCCTGAATGCTTTCAGATTTCCTAGGAGTACAGTTTATGTAGTCTAACTTCAAGCAATGAATCGATTCTTTTTCAAAGAATGAGTTACCCTCTGCATGGGAAGAGAAGGACTACTAAACGAGCAGTAATTTGATCTGACTATCAGAAACCAAGATTTGTTCTAATGGTTTTATCATACCAGGAGTAGGTAAGGGTGGTTATGATTGTATTTGTTGTATTTATAATATTAAGGGTTTTTTTCCTTTGCTTCCATTAAGCACAGGAGACTTATTCATCAAATATATATAAAAGAAAATAAGTAGAGGGAATAAATTGTTTATTGTATGATCATATATCTTAGTTGGTTTGATCTGTACACATATAATTAGGGTGTCAGGTGATACCTAAACATTTGCTATTTCATTGAAATTTACATAAACCTCCAAAACTCTTAAAGGTAAAGTATAATCCTCAGCCAAAACTTCCCATAAATTTAGGGAGTATGTATCATTTACCCAAATCAATGGTCATGACAGGCTTTATTTTAAAAGACTTACAGAACGAATTGATCTCTCAAGCCCAGGTCTAAAACAACATGGAGACAATTTGGGGGAGTGGATATAATTATGGTGGTAAAGTATTTTTTCCCCTTTCCCATCAAACTGTTTTTGGTGTGTTTGTGTGCTTGCTTGTTGTGTTTATTTTCTTACATAAGCCCACAATAACTCATTCATTTATTTATTCATTTAACAATATTTATTGAACCTTGCAATGTGCCAAGTACAGTTCTAGATTTGAGGACTTGAAGATTATGGGATGTAGTCATTAAGGTTTGTGAGCAAAAACTACCTGAAGAGATATGGGAGGGCTATGTCAGGACCTCCTGGGATTTGATTAGTAACTACACATTCCTTTTAAATGCCTGCTTACAAAGTTTCACCATGCTTGTAGAGGCTGCAGGATGAGGGGAGTTAGTTAGTAGTGGATATATAATAAGTGGTGATATAAACAGTGAGAGAACAGAATAAACATTGAGAAGCACAGAGCTTTGTATTTAAGGCAAACATCTCATGATGACAGCTAGAAGAAATCAGCATTCTGGGAGAAAATTTATATTTTTACAATGAAAAACAAGCAATAAACAACCATGGTTAAGAGTCAACATTTTTATTAGTCTTAATATCCAAGCTCAGGGTTTCAGAGTGAGATAGATTTTTCTGTAAATGTTGAACCACTTAAAAATTGATAGAGTTACAAGTGGCCTTTTCTGTATTTGAAATACTATTGTGAAAATAAAATCTACTATGTGATTTTAACACAAATTTTAGAATCATAAAATTAAGAAACAATTTTTTTACTAGGTATGCAAGTGGCAAGAAAATTAAATTTGAAACGCAAAAAAAATCCTACTGAACAAATTCAAAACTTTACATACTGCATCATAGGCATTAGTTGGAAATCTTCTTCATTGTCAATTATTCAACAAGGTATGATTCTATTCAACAAGAAGTATGATTCAACATTTAGAATTCAAGTACCTGTAAGAATATTTTTACAAATAATGTAGAAGTAAAAATTTGTGATTATGAAAAGAAAAAGATTTCTAAGACTTTATTCATGTAAACTGGAAAATTTGGTTCTATTTTTAATCAGATCTAGATTTTTTTTCAAAATAGGTTTTTTGTTTTTTGAGACAGAGTCTCGGGCTGTCACCTGTCACCCTGGGTAGAATGCCCTGGCATCATAACTCACAGCAACTTACAATTCTTGGGCTCAAGTGATCCTCTTGTCTCAGTTTTTCTATTTTCAGTAGAGACAGAGGTCTTCCTTTTGCTCAGGCTGGTCTTGAACTTGTGAGGTCAAGCTATCCACCCACCTTGGCCTCCCAAGATGCTAGGGTTACAGACATAAGCCACCACACCCAGCAAAAAATAATTTTTTAATTAAACATCTCAGCCTTCATTCCATACAAAAATATTATGAACATATATGTAACTTATCATTTGCTTAAATGACAACATACTATGTAAAATATTTATTTTACCAGATTAAACAAATACAATTAATTTTACAAATAAAAAATTCATTTTTCACATGTTTGATAATTATAGAATTCATTAATATTTATTAGGCAGTAATAAAACAGGCTACAAATATTTATTTGATGACATTCATATATATTTATAAATTAAAAAATATTTTCTGTACTAAAGAAGTACTCACTCTTCCCAAGCATATGCCATATTAAGTGACATCTCAATTTTATAGTTGAGATTGAGAGGCCTTTTATTAAAGACCTATCAAACACTGAAGTCCATAGTGTAGTTTCTAATATTCATAGATAGATAGTGAAATGTTAGTTTATAAAAGACTTTTTAATAAAAGAGAGATGACCACTATTGTCAACATGACTCTAAGGACTATGGTTTAATCTTTGTTTTCAATGTTTTTCTTTCATTCCTGTTCATAACTGTACAGTGTAGGCTCATACCCTTTTGTCTCCATGTATTAAAAAGTACAATTTCCAGATGGTGGGAAGATTGTCTGGAATCAGAAGTGGGGGTAGAATAGCTTTTCTACCTTCCTGAAAGGGGATAGTTAGACCTTCTCTTTCATGATTTGTATGCCATTCATTTCTTTCTCGTGTCTGATTGCTCTGATGAGGGCATTCAGTACTATGTCGAATAGCTGTGGTGATAGTGGGCACCTTAGTCTTATTCCCTTTCTTAGTGGGAATGTTTTCAACTTTTATCCATTCACTACTGTGTATAACGTTGGCTGTGGGCTGGTCATGTATGGCTTTTATCATTCTGAACTATGTATGAGGACTTGTGACAGTGATGATGGGGACTCCCATAGCTCCATTTGCAGTGTTTGTATAGTGAGTGTGTGGCCCTAGGATTCTTTCTTGAAACCATCCCCATGTGTATGGGTCTCCACAGGTACCTTCCAATTTGAGCAAGTGGAGCTCCCCATCCCATCTCCTTCACTTTGAGTGTCTCTTTTCAGTCCCCTCAAGATTTACAGTGCTCTCTCCAAAAGGGTCCGTCTGTAGAAGGCTTCTACTTGGCAGTTTTTGATCCTATCCTATGATGTGACATGAGCAGACTATTTGGAGTAGGCTTTCATCCTATATTTTTAAAGTTTAAGGATACTCAATATGATCATTTTTAAAGTGAAAATATATTCAAAGTGACTATTCCTTTAAAATTTCATGGATAACACTGGTTTCATCTCTTAATTTTCTATTCAGTTCCATATGTCTATGTCTCTATTTTTGCGCCAATAAATATCTATGATCTCAAGTAACCCCCAATTAGAGCATAATATAATTAGTTTATACATTAATTTTTGTCTGCTTCTGAAATTTACTTCAAAGCATAGTTGTTATTAGTATATTAGGACAAAAAGGATTAAACTTAAGACCTTCTTTCTGGTAGAACCTGAGAGTAGTCATTTGTGCAGCTTGTTACATGATTGATTATAATGTAGTGGAGCATAATATTCTGAGTTAGAGGTTGTAGCCAGACAATTCCACAGTGGCAGGTATCCAATTGTAGATTCTCATCTAAAAGGAGATCAAAAGGCTCCAATGCATAGTCCAACATCAGCAATAACAAAAAACTCCTAAGACACTTGGATTTCCCAGAGGCTGTTCCCTAATCAGAGCTTAGGTATCATTAACATCTTGTGTAGCCTCCTGCGAATCTCCTTCGTCTTGATAGAATAGATAATGGGGTTGAGCATTGGAGGCACTAAGAGATAGACCAGGGATATTAACCTATGCACATACTCAGGGGCATGCTTTCCAAATCTATGGACCATGGACAAACTAATCATGGGCACATAGAAGATTAGCACAGCACAGATATGTGACACACATGTGTTGAGTGTCTTAAGCCTCTCCTTCTGGGAGGCAATGGCCAGCACAGAGTGTAGAATGAGCACATAGGAGAGGAATATAAGCACTGAATCTATACCAAAGGTAGAAATGCCAACACACAGGCCATATATGCTGTTGATGGTTGTGTCTCCACAGGGAAGACGGATCAGGTCAGGGTGCAGGCAGTAGGAATAGGTCAGGACATTGGCCCTGCAGAAAGGCAGTCTCTTCAGGAGGACAGGAAATGGGAAGACCAAGCAGAAGCTGCGGATGATGATGGATGTGCCCATATGGGCCACACGGGTGTCAGTGAGCACTGTGGAATAGCGCAAGGGGTTGCAGATGGCCACACAGCGGTCAAAACTCATGGCCAGCAGGATCCCAGACTCTGTCCAGCAGAAAAAGTGGTTGAAGAACATCTGGGCCAGGCAGGCATCAAAACCAATTGCTGGGGCATGAAAACACATAGCAGCCAGGACAGTAGGCAATGTAGTAAGGGACACACCCAGGTCATTAGCAGACAAAAGAGACAAGAAATAGTACATTGGCTGGTGCAAGCTCTGCTCTTCCTTTATGATAAAGAGGATGAGGGTGTTGCCAAGGATGGAGATCGCATAAAGCAGCAGGAGGAGGGCAGCCAGCCAAGGCTCTAGACCCTTCATCTCTGGAAACCCTGTTAGTGTGAAGCTGGTGGCACTTGAGATGTTGGTCTCAAAGCTCCCCATCATGGCTTCTGAGTGACCTTTGGGGAAATGCAACCAGAGTGAATGGAGGTCAGACAGTGGAAGAAAGGAAGACCAGGGGTAGATGGTGTCTCAGGATAGGAGAGACATGATGCTTAGATTCCAATGCAAAGATCATGACAGTAAGAAATAATCAGCTTATATTTCAGAACCTTTACAATATGGCAGTAGATCTGTTATGGGCTCCAGATCCTTGCCCCTTGAAATCTCTTAACACATTTATAGACATTATCCCCTATTCCCTCTGTGTTACATTTTTATATAGATTCAAATCTTTCACTCATGATGAAAAGTGTTTTTCCCTTTTTCCTTTCTCTCTACCTGTTTTTAGCCATGAGACTATTCAATAAGTGAGGTACGATATGCCCTCTGTGAAGTTTTACTTAATCTCTGCCTACTGATGTACACCCTATCATGTAAGTGATGACACTTTTGTTCATATTCTGTGCTGCTTCTCCTTTCTTGCCGCTGCTTGAGCATCACTCTGGTTCCTCATCTTCTCTTTGTTGCTTGGGCCCCTCCTTTGTGCACTGAGAATCCACAATCTCATTATTCCCCACAGAGGATCATTTTTGCTTCTTTCCTATATGTTCACATTTTATTCTCGGTTTAGACTGAGTACTCTCGATTGCTTTGTGTTAGACCCCCTGGAAAAGCTTTTAAAAAATCTCTGCTCAAACAAAACCCATACCAATTAAATAGAAATTTCTGCAGGTGAAACTCAGGAATCAGCATTTGTTTGAATTTCCAGACATTTCTAATAGCTAGCCAAGTTTGAGAATCAGGGGTTTAGATCACTCCTGGCAGCATTCAAATATGTCCCTTCACTACCACTTCCTCCTCTCTCAGGATCAATTTCAGGAATTATCATCATAGGAAAGAAAGAAACAAACAACAGTAAACATCTTTATTGCCCCTTGATGTCCTTCTAGTAATCATCCACTTCTCTGCTCCTTTTTACACCTAATATTCTCAAACTCATTTTCTACTCATAATTTCCTCCCCACTTCAAATCAATGGATCCCAAATTTATGTCTCCTGCCCAGGCTTCTCTTCTTGCTATGGATTCATGCATCCCTTTCCTGGCATCTCAAGTGTAACATATGCAAGGTTATGAATTCTCTGTCAATTACCAGGCTTGGTTTTCATTGCCATCACCTCATTATCTGTCCAGGTGTTCGTGCCAGAAAAACATGGGAGGCATCCTTAACATGGCTTATCCTGTCCCATTCTCAAGTCTATTCATCTGCTGTTACCTGTTCATTATACTCTCAACCCTGATTTCTCCTCTCTATCTCACTTCCAACTGCAGCCTTCACCTGTAACCAGGATCACTCCAGTCCATTCCAGACTGTTTATCCAGCTTGCTCATTCTTGTCTCTAATCCATTCTCCATGAACCAGCCAAATTATATGTTTATTATACATGTACATATATATAGATACCACACTCCTACTGAAAATCTCCAAATGGTGCCCATAACCTTTTGAAACCACAATTTAAATAACAATTGAAGCCCTTACCAAGACATGCAGAAGCAGTGGCACTACTTGGGAGCTTGTCATCTTCCAATAATTTTAATCATTCTTTCATCACCTTTCTGTTCCTGGTGTTCCCTATTGTACAGCCTTGTGAATGTTTCCTTTGTAGCTCTTCCTATCACACTTTAGATTACAATGCATTATTATCTATTTATTTGCTTATTTGATTAGTACATTTCTCCCTCAATAAGTTTTAAGCCCCCATGATTTTCTGTGTTTCTTCTCTTTTTATCTTCAAGGCATAAGCAAGAGAATGAGCATACAGAGCCCTAGACCAGAACTCAGAGATTATTAGTTCTGATTTTAATTTTTAAAATTAAACTATCTTAAGAAAAAAGATACTAAAGCAAGAGCAATATTTTTAAGTATAAAATAATTCAGATAACTAAAACAACTCTTCAATTCTAATAACTCAATTTAGTTGTAATTTGCCACATACCATATGAATTTGGTTACCTTCGCTTCACATCTATAGAATAGAAAAGGAATGTAGAGTAAAATATCTATGTTTATTCAGATCCCAAGTTCAAAGCATATAACGAATAAATGGTAACCAAGAAAACTGTGATGATTAGGGATATTTAAGGGCTGAGAGTTCCTTGTCCTGTCCCAAAACTGTCTTTACATTTTCTGTTTCTCAGAAAAAAGAAGCACTCTCCTTTTGTGTCAACTTTCTATTCACTCTTTAACAACATCTGGAGTACGAGTTAATCACACTGAAACATCTATACCAATCAAGAGCATCTGAGGCACCCTCTGAGCCAAGTCTCTGCATGCTGGGAACCACAGAGTAAAGTCCTGACACTGAGGCCAGGATAGTGAGATTTCAGGCACCAACAGTTGTAGATGGGGAGTATGAGCATGAGAACAGAAGTGGGGTGCAGGGGAATAAAAAACATCACAAATGACCTCTACTTTCTCAAAAGCTTATACACAATCACTGTAGGATTTTGAGCAATGAATGAGGTTCCTGAGGGCCTTTGTGTGGAAAGAGCTAAGATTCCCCACTTACCTCCACAGAGTAGTTTTGGAGGATAGGAGAAGAGGTAGGTGAAAAGTCCACTGAGGGGAGAAATGCCATGGGCACTCACTCTGCACTGAGCCTCACTACCAGACTCCACCTACTCCCTGCTCTGAGCTTTATAATGCTCTATCTTAAGAGTCCCCTGGAGAGGTAGCTGTGTGACTGGGAATGTGAGAAATCTCAGGTGGAAGGCTATTCTGTGTACTCTTACTTGTCCCCCTTAGAGGTTTCAAAAAAATTAAGAGTAAGAACTTGGTTGTCCTGGAATGAACAACATGAGTTTTTTAATAGAAAAACTTATGAATTTTTTAATAGGAAAAAAATGACTTTTTTAATAGAAAAACTTTAGCCCAGTAAGTCAACAACAGAGCTAGACTGAATCTCAGACCCACTGATTCTCACTGATTTTCAGATCAGGGCTTTCCACTAACTATGCCACAACTCACATGGATTTCAAGATATAAAATGGCATAACCAACAAAAGCCTAATTCCTTAGGTTGGCATATAGGGTGATCATCTTGGTTTTCCCAGAACTGTACTGGTGTTAATACAGTAGGTCCTGCACTGAGGGAGGCCCCTCAGTTTTGTCAAATGTGGACAATTTGTAACCCACACAGCCAGACTTGTATTCAAAACCACCTCCTTCCCTGTCTAAATGAATGTCATTAAGAACACTATTTGATTAGTTCAAGTTTTAAAGTTCCCATTTGTAAAATGAGTTATAAATTTCCATGTATCCGGATAGTTTTATGACATACGTGCCTATTAAACAAGAAATACCCCCAAGGACTTGTCAGTTTTTCATCTGTCAGAAAGAATTTGAAAGTCAAAAACTTGTCAGAAAGTGAAAGTTCCAGGAGCTCTGAGGGCAGGAAGATGTCCCAGACACTAATGTACTGGCCTTAAAACTGGAGCATTTTTAGGCCATCTCTTATCACACCCACACATTTAGAATGAAGCATTTGAGATGACTCTTAGGGGTAATAAGCTTGCTGGTATGCACAATTATTTATAGAGTCAGAACTTGGATATATGTGTCCCAATGCAGACCCAAATTATCCCCAGTGACCACGCTGATCCTCATTTCCAGGGCTAAAAAACAAAGGATGAGTGCTGTTTATTTCCTGAGCATCAGCTAAGTGTTTATGACTCTACTAGGTTCTTTGCTATAACTTAGTTCATTTAATTGTCAGAGAAAACCTCGTTAATACATTTTATTATTCCTAAAATGACGACTGCATTATTTAATAGTCAGAGTAAGCATGTACATTTAGAACATCAGAAAAGTAAAACCTTCATAGACTTCACATATGTTTTAGATATTTTGATCATTAGATAGTTAAATAAAATGTGAGGTACTTTTTTAAATAGCAAAGTTTCTCAAAAAAACCAAAACTTTATAGAACTTCTTTACGCCTACATTAGGGTTTAAATTATAAATTGTTTTAAAATTTATGTAGAAGAATGCCAAACATGATGAGAATTTAGTGTCTCTGAAGGCTTGTGCTACTGTTTTCTTGTCGTGTCTGTATTTGCATGCATATGAATTTGTGTGTGAGCGTGCATAAATGCATGTGCAGGAATAAGGGGGGGGTATTAAGGGTAAAGACCTTTTATTCCTTGGAAAGGAGAAAAAGATGTCTGGTTTCTTAGAATTAATCAGTAAGTCAATCACAAGATATAGAAATGGAAGATTTAAAAAGATACCTTTATAAAAACTAATGATTCTTAGAGATTTAAGTTTTGGCTGATTTAATCTGATTATGAATATAGGATATGAAAAATAGCCACCATTCACTGAGCAGATGCTGTGTTCCATAAACTTACTAAAATCTCCACAAACATTATTTAATACTCACAAAGGCTATTGGTTAAATCTTATCGACCTTTAGTATATAAAATATGTGAGTCAGAAAGATTATGAAGCTTGTCACGTCATAAAATTACTGGGTGACCCAAGATTCCAATCCACAATGACAGAAAAACAGAATTATAAATGAATATGCTCCTCACAGTCACAACGTCACCAACTGAAGGAGGAGATGAAAGCAAAGAAAGAAAGAGACATGAAGCAGCCCCCAGCACACCCTCCCAAGGAGAAGACACAGGCAGCTCACTGAGCACCAGGGATTAAGACGCTGACACACTGTGGTTTTGGAGATTGATATTTATCCATCTGAACCTAAGACATGACCACTTTAAATCATATAATTAGGTCCCTTTGTCTCCTATTCCTTCTTTATACAGCAATAATTATGTGTCTATCAGCAGGAAGAATGTGCTTTAGAAGTTGACGAAATAATTTTTTCCTAATAGTTTTTCAATAGTTCTTTTTCTCATTCCAAATGAGTAATATCACATGTCTACGTTATCATGTTGGTTAAAGTGAACTCATCCTTGAGAGACACAATCACACTGACGGAAATGCTGAGCCACAACCGTGAGCAGGACAAACCTTCCTTCTGCTCTCACAGTGATGGGACAACAGGCTGAACAAATAACTGTATGGGTTAATGTACAGGCATAACCTCTCTCAGAGAAGAGGTTTAGGGTGCTAGGAACAGAAACCACTTTAAAGGAGGAGACCTAAAATAGTACAGAAGATTAGTTTAGATGGAGACCTGAAAGATAAATTAGAAATGACCAGAGGAAAAAAGGAGAGACCTCAATAAATAACAAGTAGTAGACTCAGGAACTTTATTTGCATACATGTTATATCCTTTCAGTTCCCCCACCTGAATATCTTTCTATCTTATTAACCTCTTTCCAGTTCCACACTCTTTAAATATAAACATTTCAACATCATCTTAACTGATTACATCACATTACTCCGCATTTCCTGATCCATTTTCACGTTATAGTAATAGTAAGTAAAACTTCCTCACATCATTTGTATTTCCAGTATAATAAAGTCCAAACTTTCATACGTCATAGGACCCTGGTGCTATAGCTTCTGCCTTCCTTTTTAACTCTGTTGAGTCGTTCTCCTCTTTTTTTTTTTTTTTTTTCTGTTTCAATCATAAAGACCTTTTAGTTCCTTGAATTTACAAGGTTTGTTCCTACTTTAAGGCCTTCATGGTGCTACTTCCCATGACTTGAAGGCTTTTGTCCATGCATTTTTCCTACTTATCTATCATCTCTCATTTAAACATCACTGCTCTATGGAGGGTTTCTCTAACCCCCTATCCTGGGTAAGGCTCTACTAATAAATACTTATACAACATTCTCTGCCAATCTTTTCTAGTATCTTTGAGTTGTGATTAAATAATCTAATATAAATGAAAAAAAATATGTGTTTAAGATTTCTCCCCCATGTTAGTGTTTAAATTTCACAAAGATAGATCTATATCTATCTTATTTTTAATATATTCAAAGCAACAAATATGATGTCTAGTAAATATTAGGCGTGCAGCTAATATTTTTCCATAACCAGTACTATAAGCATAACAGCACCAGTGTTCCTTCCTCAAGTTTTTGCACAATTGGATGGATCACCTGGTATGTACATGTGACTTCCACACACCTACTCAACCTTTGTTTCTTTGTCACTGTATCTAGATATTGACCAGCCTCAAAATACCACCTTGCAGAATGGTCCACACTTGGGTCTTTTTATTTTTTTTTTTGTATATTTTTCTTACTGTTTTTTATTAAATCATAAACACATAGATCATGTATACATTAATGCATTTATGTACTGGTGTCATATAGAATTAGGAGCATTTACATCACACTGGTTAATATATACCTCATCTCATTTACTTAATTATTGTCTTAAGATATTTATACTCTATACGTAATAGATCTAACATGTACCCTTGCATTATGCACAATAGAAGTGATCCCACCATTCACCCTTCCTTGATCTGACCTCCTCCCTCCCCTCCCAGCCTCTCTCCTCTCTCCTTCATCCTGGGCCATAGTTGTGATCTATTCTTCATAAGGAAGTGTGAGTGATTATAAGTTGGTTTCTTAAGAGTACTGAGTACATTGGATATTTTTTCTTCCATTCTTGAGATACTTTACTAAGTAGGATATGTTCCAAATCCATCCATGTAAATTTAAAAGAGGTAAAGTCTCCATCTTTTTTAAGGCTGCATAATATTCCATGGTATACATATACCACAATTTATTAATCCATTCATGGGTCAATGAGCACTTGGGCTTCTTCCATGACTTGGTTATTATGAATTGAGCTTCAGTGAGCAATCTGGTGCAAATATCTTTGTTATAAAGTGATTTTTGGTCTTTTAGATATACACCTAGTAGAGGAATTACAGAATCAATGGAATGCCTACTTTTAGATCCCTGAGTATTCTCCATATTTCTTTCCAAAAGGGATGTGTTAACTTGCATTCCCACCAGCAGTGCAGAAGTGTTCTCTTTTCTCCACACCCACACCGACATCTGTAGTTTCAGGATTTTGTTATATGAGCCACTCTTACTGGAGTTAGATGATATCTCAAAGTGGTTTGATTTGCATTTCTCTGATGATTAAAGATGAGCAAAATGAAACTAGATTCCTCTTCATTCTTTGGTATAAAGCCTTTGTCAGATGTCTGATTTATTTTTCTACCTGAATAAATTTAAGGTAATGTGCACTAGTGAAAACTCTCTGGTCTGATAGTTTGTGTTAGAGATTCCTTTTTCGATATAGGACAACAGTGATCATTACTTTTTAAACTCTCTGAATTGTAACTATTTTTCCCCAGTATTAACATTCATGTGTACTTCTTAAAAGCTTTATGTGTTGATTAACTCTACTAATTTATTTAAATTCCACAAATGTCTTATGAAACAGATTCCCTTATCAGCTATATTTTGCATATAAGAAAAACAGAAACATAGCAAGTTAACCAAATTTTCCATAGTCACAAAACAAACAATAACAGAACTGTTAACTGAATTTTAACCATTATGCTGTATAGCCACAACTGGATAATCAGAGGATAAGTCACTTTCTACTTCCCCCAAGGCTTTCTTTACTTCCTAGTATGGGGTCTGGAGTGTTGTTAGTGTTCAATAAGTCCTCACTAAAGGAATGAATGTTCCTGCATTATGATCTGCTATCTTGTAGATCTCTAGCTTAAATTATCATAAGATTATTGGTGTGTTAGCTGAAGAAGCCAAAGGAGAAGTATCAAAAATTGCAAGACATTTCACAATGTTGTCACCAACTCAAAATCATACTAGTCTTGGACTTGAGAGTCAGACTGTGGGTTCACCTCCTGATCTACCACTTCCTAGTTGAATACTGCTGAAGAAGCATATAAATTACTCAATCTGTTTTGTGTGCCTCAGTCTCTTCAGCTGTAAAACAAGAATAGTATTTTTACCCACACCATAGGTTTGCTAATATAAGATAAAGATATTTTTTAAGTACTAAAATAAATAAAATTAAATTAAATTTGTACTTTAACTGACACAAAATAAGCCACCCAAAATAGGAAGTCATTGGCTAAAGTGTACAAAGTTTTACTTATGCAAGATGGATAAGTAATAGAGAACTACTGTATAACAGAGTGATTATAGTTAACAATATCATTATTGTATGTTTAAAAATTGCTGAGAAAGTAGATCTTACATTAAGTGTTCTTAATGTCAAAAAGAAAGAAGAGAAGGAAGGGGGAAAGAGAGAGAGGGATATTTAGAGATGATCAATATGTTAATATGTTTATGGCATATATTTTGGTGATATTGGCTTCATGGCTGCACACTTAGGTTCAAACCCATTGTACACGTTAAATTTGAAGAAACTTTTGTATGTTTAACCATATCTCAATAAAGCAGTAAAAAAAAAAAAATATGTTGTCACTATTACTTTGAAGTTGGTAAAATGAACTCCAAGAGATTTTAAATGACTGTTCTCTTTAGCTCAGATAAATGAAGAGATCAGGTGGAATTAGCAGTATTGACATCAGGCATATCATTCATTCATAAAGTGTTCTATTGTTTCAAACTTATTGTCTTGTATTTTTTTTTTTGATTACAGAAAAAAACTATTCTTGTTAGCACACACTTTTGGTAAAGATTTA
>NW_003852396.1:33510491-33513322 GCF_000181295.1 Otolemur garnettii
AAAAAAAAAAAAAAAAAGATTTATATGGGATGAAAATGTGTTGTGTTTCCAATGTACGTGGAACTCCATAAGGGTCAGAGGAGATGAGTCTCTTGGAACCCACACATAGTGGATTGGAATCCACCTCTACAGGCGAAGCCACATTTAGAAAGAAATGGTTCCACTGGGAAAAGCAACATTTGTTTCTTGAGATGAGCAAACAGGAGCATTTGGAAAACAGGACATCCACATGCAATCTCCCTTCAAGCCCTTTGAGGCTCACCTCCTTAGAGCTCTCAAATAACTCTCAGTCACCTGCATTCTACCCTCTCTCTCCTCACTTGATTACAAACATAGTGCATGAATGTTATAGATAAGTATCTACCAAGTGTGGAGTGTAAATGTCATAACACAATAATTAAGAGTGTGTGGTGAAGGCTATGTTAACCAGTTTGTTCTAAGTATTTCAAATTGTGTATAAAACCAGCACATTGTACCCCATAAATGCATTAATGTATACAGCTATGATTTAATAAAAGAAAAAAAAGCATCTTCCCAAATCTGACCAACCAAAGACTACTAATAAAATTTCTACTATAATCTAAATTATAAAATTTTTCTAAACATATACACAAATGATCGACAGTAACATGATATTTTAGGTTTTTTACTCAAAAGAGTCAGCATCTCTGAGTGTTATTTGATAATATGTATTTTATTTGAAAATATTCCTTCATAGAGGTTTATATTCTCCCAAGTTATCTTATGCTAGAAACCTGTTGTGGTAGCATATCTTCTATGTTAATTAATGCAGTTTTGGTTTTTTTCCTTCATATTTTAACATCTGGGAGGTCTACCACATTCCTGTTTCCATATTTTCCTCCCTTTTAAAACTTTTGAGAGAAATAAATCATGCTAGAATTATTCTGGGGGATTACCAAAAATATTTAGAATCAAGTAATTAGGAAAAATAGATCCCTTTATAATATTTGTTTACTCTTTCCACTTAGACCAATACTTTTGTATCCATTCATTCAATCTTATTTTTTTAAATGTACTATAGTGTCTAAAAATTTTCTTTTATAAAAGTTCTCATTAAACTATTTCTCATATAAATTAATTTTGAATTTTGAAAATGTAAACATTTATTAATTAAAATATTTGCTAGGGTTTTTGAAATTTCTAGTTTCATAGCATTTATATTTTCTCATCTTTTAGCAATCATTAAATTGAAATTGTTGTGTTTTCTTGATCCTTAAATTGGTGAAACTTAGAAGGATGTGTGGCTTCCAGGCATATGAGCATGGGGAAGATATTATAAATAGAAGCTATTAGAAAAATACAGAGGCATAAATAAACCTATTCAGTATAGCTGAACAAATT
Source organism: Otolemur garnettii (assembly GCF_000181295.1). Taxonomy (NCBI): domain Eukaryota; kingdom Metazoa; phylum Chordata; class Mammalia; order Primates; family Galagidae; genus Otolemur; species Otolemur garnettii. Next base: position 33,511,854 of record NW_003852396.1, read on the forward strand.
ATTTCAGAGTAGGAAAAATGGCTGAGGACAGTAAGACATACTTCAAGGGCACTTGGAGTGATGACATAATTAAGAAATACACTAAGGGTTTGGGGGTCAATCCTTAGGTAGAAAGAGACTAAAAGCTGGGAGACATTTTATAATCATAAAGACACTTTTAGAAGACCATTATAGCTACGAGAGAAAAGAATGAAAAACAATGAGATCCTTTTGGAAGACAATGACGTGTGAACTAAGAAGTGATAATGAAGGCTCACAAGGAGATAGCAGTAGAGGCAAAAACTAGATAAGGCAAAGGCTAACTAGAACTGGTAGGATTTCTCTATAGTCAATCATAGATAAAGAAAAGGGTACTACAACTCCTTGTTTTTACTACATTCAAGTCAAAGATTCATTGAAAAAAAATGTAATTGATAGTGGTTAAAAAAAAATTTTTATTTTTCTCTTATTTTAACTAGAAAGTATATAGTCTGAAGACAAGAAAAATATACAGAAAAAAGATATGTATATTTTATATAGAATAGGTTTTCTTGTGTTTTATTTCACCTTTTCTGCAATCTGCTATTGTTTACATGTCTTTTTTCATTATTTCACCCATTAAACTGATGACTTATACAGAGAAATTTCTGACAAATGAAATTTGTTCTTTTATTCCTAGGAGACACACACACACACATATATACAGGATATAAAGTATATATATACATATATAAAAAGAGTATATACACACAAAAATTCTGTCTTTCTTATAATTGTATTCACAAAATTTAATATTTACAGAGATTTTTCATTAACGTGTTTAATCTATAAGATTTTTTGCTTATTGTTTTCTGTATCAATTAGGATTATATTTGCCCTATTTATAGCATTGAATCTTTTGTGTGATTTAAGAAATATAAGAATAATCTATTTCTTAAAATTTAGGGAAAAATAATGAAAAGGTTCATGGACTATCATGTTTAGGATGTGGGTGGGATTTTTTTTTTTTGGATAATTTTCAAATTCTTCCACAATTCCAATTATCCCTTAATTTTTCATTTGTTTACATCTTGTATTTTCCCCTCAATACAAACTTAATTAAGATTTAAAATGACTTATAGAACATTCTACTGTAATTTGTAAAATATTTCAAATCTGTTTCCCATAGTAGCTTCTCCTCCAGGTTGCTGAGGACACTGAGGAGACAGCAAGTCCAGGTTAGCAGCTTGCGCCACCATGAACGCAAACAAGGAGAGGTTTCTAGCAAAAAGGAGCTGGTTACCATTATTCTCAACTTCAGTTTGGATAGGATCCATCTCACGTGGGGTCGGGGAGACCTGCGGCCTTTTAAGCCGGGTTTGCAGAGGAAATGCCACTGTGATTGGATTGGCAATTGAACTGAAACAGACAGAAAGGTGGCTTGCTCCCTCCAGAGTGGACGGATGTAGAACAATTGGAAAAGATGAGGGATCCAAACAAAAGGAAGAAAC
>NW_003852396.1:33513497-33559496 GCF_000181295.1 Otolemur garnettii
GAACTGAAACAGACAGAAAGGTGGCTTGCTCCCTCCAGAGTGGACGGATGTAGAACAATTGGAAAAGATGAGGGATCCAAACAAAAGGAAGAAACTTTCCCCAGGGCCTAGCCCTCACTACACGGACTTAACCAGACTCCTATTAAATCATGCTTCAGAGAACTTCCTCAAAGCAGATGAGATCCAGACCCGGTCAAGGACATGTGGGACGCTGGCATGAGGGAAACTGAGTGTCCAGTGAGGACTTTGTGAGACAGCAGGAGACCCATGCTTAGCTGGATAACTCAACCTTGATGCACATGAATACCACATATTTTTACAAATAATGTAGAAATGAAAGTTTGTGATTATTAAAAGAAAAAGATTTCTAAGACATTATTCATGTAAACTGGACCATTTGGTTCTATTTTTAAACAGATCTAGATTTTTTTTCAAAGGTTTTTTTTTTTTTTTTTTTTTTGAAACAGAGTCTCAAGCTGTTACCCTAGGTGGAGTGCCCTGGTGTCATAGCTCACAACAACTTCCAATTCTTAGGCTCAAGTGATCCTCTTGTCTCAGTTTTTCTATTTTTATTAGAGATGGAGATCTTGCTTTTGCTCAGGCTAGTCTTGAACTCATGAGTTCAAGCTATCCATCCACCTTGACCTCCCAAAATGCTAATGTTACAGATATGAGCCACTGCATCTAACAAAAAATAGTTTCTTAATTAAACATCTCAGCCTTCATTCTATACAAAAATATTATAAACAGGTGTGTAAATTGCCATTTACTTAAATGACAACATACTATGTAAAATATTTATTTTACCAGATTAAACAAATACAATTAATTTTACAAATAAAAAATTCATTTTTCATGTTTGATAATTATAGCATTCATTAATATTTATTAGGCAGTAATAAAACAGGCTACAAATATTTATTTGATGACATTCATATATATTTATAAATTAAAAAATATTTTCTATACTAAAGAAGTACTCACTCTTCCCAAGCATATGCCATATTAAGTGACATCTCAATTTTATAGTTGAGATTGAGAGGCCTTTTATTAAAGACCTATCAAACACTGAAGTCCATAGTGTAGTTTCTAATATTCATAGATAGATAGTGAAATGTTAGTTTATAAAAGACTTTTTAATAAAAGAGAGATGACCACTATTGTCAACATGACTCTAAGGACTATGGTTTAATCTTTGTTTACATGTTTTTCTTTCATTCCTGTTCATAACTGTACAGTGTAGGCTCATACCCTTTTGTCTCCATGTATTAAAAAGTACAATTTCCAGATGGTGGGAAGATTGTCTGGAATTAGAAGTGGGGGTAGAATAGCTTTTCTACCTTCACAAAAGGGGATAGTTGGACCTTCTCTTTCATGATTTGTATGCCATTCATTTCTTTCTCTTGTCTGATTGCTCTGATGAGGGCATTCAGTACTATATTGAATAGCAATGGTGATAGTGGGCACCCTAGTCTTGTTCCCATTCTTAGGGGGAATGTTTTCAATTTTCTCCATTCACTACTGTGTATTGTCATATATGGCTTTTATCATTCTGAACTATGTATGAGGACTTGTGGCAGTGATGATGGGGACTTCTAGAGCTCCATTTGCAGTGTCTGCATGGAGAGTGCGGGGCCCTAGGATTCTTTCTTTACTGTGTCTAATGTGCAGAGGTCTCCCACAGGTACCTTCCAATCTTAGCAAGTGGAGCTCCCATCCCATCTCCTTCACTTTTAGTGCCTATTGTTCATTCCCTGAAGATTTACGGTGCTCTCTCTAAAAGGGTCCATGTGTAGATGGATTCCACTTGGCAGTTTTTGATTCTCTCCTACAACATAACATGAGCAGAATGCTTGTAGTAGGCTTTGCCCTATATTTTTAAAGCTTAAGGATACTCAAAGTGATTGTTTTTAAAGTTAAAATGTATTCAAAGTGACTATTCCTTTAAAATTTTATCTCTAGTTTCATCTCTTAATTTTCTATTCAGATCCATAGGTCTATATCTCTATTTTTGTGTCAATAAATATCCATGATCTCAAGTGACATAATCCCCAATTATAACATGACATAACCAGTTTATACATTAATTTTTCTCTGTTTTTGAAATTTACTTCAATGCATAGATGTTATTAATATGTTGGGACAAAAAGGATAAAATTTAAGCACCTCTTCCTGGCTGAATCTGAGAGAAGTCATATGTGGCAAATTCTTACATGATTAACTATAATGTAGTAGAGTGTGATATTCTCAGTCAGAGGTTGTAGCCAGCCATTTCCACAGTGGCAGTTATCCAATTGTAAGTTCTCATCTAGAAGAAGATTGAAAGGCTTCAATGCATAGCCTGTTAAGTCCAAAAACATCTGCAATACCAAAAAACTCCTAAGACACTTGGATTTCCAGGAGGTTGTTCTCTAATCAGAGTTTAGGTCCCAGTAACATCTTGTGTAGCCTCCTGCGAATCTCCTTCGTCTTGATAGAATAGATAATGGGGTTGAGCATTGGAGGCACTAAGAGATAGACCAGGGATATAAACTTGTGCACATACTCAGGGGCATGCTTTCCAAATCGATGGACCATCGACACACTAACCATGGGCACATAGAAGATTAGCACAGCACAGATATGTGACACACATGTGTTGAGTGTCTTGAACCTCTCCTCCTGGGAAGCGATGGCCAGCACAGAGCGTAGAATCAGCACATAGGAGAGGAATATGAGCACTAAGTCTATACCAAAGGTAGAAATGCCAACACACAGGCCATATATGCTGTTGATGGTTGTGTCTCCACAGGGAAGACGGATCAGGTCAGGGTGCAGGCAATAGGAATGGGTCAGGACATTGGCCTTGCAGAAAGGCAGCCTCTTCAGGAGGACAGGAAATGGGAAGATCATGCAGAAGCTGCGAATGATGATGGATGTGCCCATATGGGCCACACAGGTGTCAGTGAGCACTGTGGAATAGCGCAAAGGGTTGCAGATGGCCACATAGCGGTCAAAACTCATGGCCAGCAGGATCCCAGACTCTGTCCAGGAGAAAAAGTGGATGAAGAACATCTGGGCCAGGCAAGCATCAATAGCAATTGCTGAAACATGAAAACACACAGCAGCCAGTACAGTAGGCAATGTAGAAAAGGATACACCCAGGTCATTAGCAGACAAAAGAGACAAGAAATAGTACATTGGCTGGTGCAAGCTCTGCTCTTCCTTTATGATAAAGAGGATGAGGGTGTTGCCCAGGATGGAGATAGCATAAAGCAGCAGGAGGAGGGCAGCCAGCCAAGGCTCTAGACCCTTCATCTCTGGAAACCCTGTTAGTGTGAAGCTGGTGGCCCTTGAGACGTTGGTTCCAAAGCTCCCCATCATGGTTTCTAAGTGACCTTTGGGGAAATGCAACCAGAGTGAATGGAGGTCAGACAGTGGAAGAAAGGAAGACCAGGGATAGATGGTGTCTTAGGATAGAAAGAATAATGATACTTAGATTCTAATACCAAAGACCAGGAATAATCAGAAAAAAGCTGGTAATATTTCAGACCATTTATCGTCTTGTCTCCACATCCCTCCTCCTAGAATTCTGTTGACTCATTTTTTGGACATTATCCCTGGTTCTTTCTGTGTTTGCATTTTTTATATTGATTCAAATCTTTCATTCATGAGGGGAAATAGTCTTTCCTTTTCTCTCTACAAGTTTTTAGTCATAAGATTATTCAATAAGTGAGGTACGTTATGTTCTCTGTCTCCCTCTTGTGCAAGTGATGACACTTTTGTTCATATTCTATGCTACCTCTCCTTTCTTGCCTCCGCTTGAGCTTCACTCCTGTTCCTCATCTTCTCTCTGTTGCTTGGGCCCCTCTGTTGTGCCCTGGGCATCAAGAATCTCACTCTCCCCTGCAGACAAACATTTTTGTTTCTTCCCTATATGTTCACATGTTTTACTCTTGGTTTAGACCAAGTGCTCTCAAAGTGCTTTGTGTTAGACCTCCTGGAAGGGTTTTTGAGAAAATCTCTTTGCTCAGATGAAACTCATACCAATTAAATAGAAATTTCTGCAGGTGAAACTCAGGAATCAGTATTTGTTTGAATTTCCAGACATTTCTAATAGCTAGTCAAGTTTGAGAATCAGGGGGTTAGATCACTCCTAGCAGTATTCAAATATATACCTTCACTACCACTTCCTCCTCTCTCAGGATTGATTTCAGGAATTACCATCATTTGAAAGAAACAAACAAACAACTACATTGCCCCTTCACATCCTAGTAATCACCCACTCCTCTGCTCTTTTTACACCTAATATTCTCAAACTCACTTTCTACTCATAATGTCCTCACCGCTTCACATCATTGATTCCAAATTTATATCTCCTGCCCAGGCTTCTCTTCTTGGTATGGATTCATTCATCCAATTCCTGGCATCTCAAGTGTAACACATGCAAGGTGGAACTCTCTGTCAATTACCAGGAGTGGTCTTCATTGCTATCATCTCATTATCTGTCCATGTGTTCGTGCCAGAAAAACATGGGAGGCATCCTTAGTTAACATGGCTTATCCTGTCCCATTTGCAAGTCTCTTAATCTATTATCATCTGTTCATTATACTCTCAACTCTGGTTTTTCCTATCTCACTTCCAACAGCAGCCTGCAGCTCAGTATCTGTAACCAGGATCACGCCAGTCCCTTCTGGACTGATTGCCCAGCTTACACATGTTTCTCTCTAATCCATTCTCCACAAACCAGCCAAATTATGAGTTTATTAAATAAATAAAAAGATATCATACTCCTACTTAAAAACTTCAAATGGTGCCCACTACCATTCAAAACCACAATTTAAATAGCAATTGAAGCCCTTAGCAAGACGTGCAAAAGCAGTGTCATTACCTGGGAACTTGTCATCTTCTAATGATTCTAATCATTCTTTCATCACCTCTCTGTTCCTGGTGTTTCATATTTTACAGGTTCATGCATATTTTCCATTGTAGCTCTTCTCATCACACTTTAGATTACAATGTAGTATTGTCTATTTCTTTGCTTATTTGATTCGTATGTTTCTCCCCTGGTAAGTAATAAGCTCTCATGATTTCCTGTGTTCCTTCACATTTTATCCTCAAGGTAGACAAGGGACTGAACATACAGAAATGTAGGCCAGGACTCATAGATTACGGGTTCTGAATTTAATTTTTTCTGGTACAGACAGAGTTTCACTTTATCACCCACGGTACAGCGACATGACATCACATAGCTCACAGCAACCTCCAACTCCTGGGCTTAGGTGATTTCCTTGCCTCAGCCTCCCAAGTAGCAGGGACTATAGGCACCCACCACAACATCCAGCTCTGAATTTAATTTTTAAAATTGAACTATCTTAGGAAAAAGGTACTAAAACAAGAGCTACATTTTTAAGTATAAAATAATTCAGATAACTAAAACAACTCCCCTTTGCGCCTAATAGCTCAGATTTAATCATTATTTTATTACACATCAGCTGTGAATTGCATTACCTTCTTCATATCTTATTTTCACATCAATAGAGTAGAAAAGGAATGGAGAGTAAAACACTGAAAATGTTTATTCAGATCTCAGGTTCAAGGCACATATTGAATCAATAGCAACCAAGAAAGCTGTAATGATTAGGGATATTTAGGCCTTGAGAATTCCTGGTCCTATCCCATAACTGTCTTTACATTTTCTGTTTCCCAGTTAAAAGCTGTCTTCTTTTGCCTAGTTTTTATTCACTCTCTAACGAGAATATTGGAGTACGAGTTAATCACACTGAAGCATCCACACCAAACAAGAGTGTCTGAGGTGCCCTCTGAGTTGGGTCTCTGTGTGCTGGGAACCACAGAGTAAAGCCCTGACAATGAGGACAGGATAGTGAGATTTCAGAAACCAACAGTTATAGATGTGGAGTATGAGTATGAGAACAGAAGCAGGGTGTAGGAGATAAAAAAAATCTCTAAAATTACATCACAAATGACCTCTACTTTCTCAAAAGCTTGTACACAATTGCTTTAGGATTTTGAAGCAATGAATGAGATTCCTGAGGGCCTTTGTGTGGGAAGAGCTTAGATCCCCACTTACCTCCACAGGGTAGTTTTGGAGGATGGGAGAGGAGGTAGGTGAAAAGTCCACTGAGGGGAGAAATGTCATGGGCACCCACACTCTACACTGGGCCTCACTACCAGACTCCACCCACTCCCTGCGCTGAGCTTTATAAATCTCCATCTTAAGAGTCCCCTGGAGAGGCAGCTGGGCGGCAGGGAATGTGAGAAATCTCAGGTGGAAAGCTACTCTGTGTCCTCTTATTTGTCCCCCTTAGAGGTTTCAAAAATATTAAGAATGAGAACTGGATTGTCCTGGAGTGAGCAGTATATTAAACTCTCAATTTTTTTTAATAGAAAAACAAACCCAGTAAGTCAAGAACAGAGATAGGCTGGATCCCAGACCCACTGATTCTCACTGATTTTCGGATTAGGGCTCTTTTCACTAACTATGCCACAACTCACATGGATTTCAAATGTAAAATGGCATAACCAACAAAAGCCTAATTACTTAGGGTTGCATATAGGGTGATCATCCTGGTTTTCCCAAAACCATACTGTTGCTAATACTGTAGGTCCTGCACTGGGGAAGGCCTCATAATTTTGTCAAGCATGGACAATTTGTCACCCACAGCCAGACTTGGATTCAAAACTATCTCCTTTCCTGGCAGTGCCTGTGGCTCAAAAGGGTAGGGCGCCAGTCCCATATGCCAGAGGTGATGGGTTCAAATCCAGCCCCAGCCAAAAAAAACTGCAAAAAAAAAACCTATCTCCTTCCCTAAGTGAACGACATTAAGAAAATCATTTGATTAGTTCAAGTTTTTAATTTCCCATTTGTAAAATGAGTTATAAATTTCTATAGATCTGGACAAACAGTTCTACAATGTATGTCCTTATCAAACAAGAACTACCCTGAGGACTTGCCAGTTTTTCATCTGTCAGAAAAGAACCTCAACAGAAAGTGAAAGTTCCAGGAGCTCTGAGGATTCTGGGAGTCTGAGACCAGGATGAGATCCCAGACACTAATGTACTGACCTTAAAACTGGAGCATTTTTAGGCCATCTCTTATCACACCCACACATTTAGAATGAAGAAATTGAAACTCTTAGGGGTAATATGCTAACTGGTATGCACAAAGGAATTTTTTATAGAGTCAGAACTTGGATATATATGTCCTGATGCAGACCCACATTATCGCCAATGACCATACTGTCCCTTATTGCCAGGGCTGAAGACTAAAGAAGAGGACGAGTGCTATTTATTTCCTGACCATCAACTAAGTGTTCATGACTCTAATAGTTTCTTTGCTGTAAGTTAGTTCTTTTAATTGTCCAAGAAAATGTTGTGAATACATTTTATTATACCTAAAATGATGACTGGATTATTTAACAGTCAGAGCAAGCATATACATTTAGAACATCAAAAAAGTAAATCCTTCAAAGTTTTCACATGGACTTTAGATATTTTGATTCTTAGATAGTTAAATTAAATGTGAGGCATTTTTTAAAATATTAAAGTCTCCCCAAGTAAAACTAAAACTTTATTGAACTTGTTTACACCTACATTACGGTTTTAATTATAAATTGTTTTTAAATTTCTGTAGAAGAATATCAAACCTGATGAGAATTTAGTGCATCTGAAGACTCGCGTTACTGTTTGCTTGTCGTGTCTGTGTTTGTGTGCATGAATTTGTGTGTGAGCGTGCATAAATGGATGTGCAAGAATAAGGGGAGAATAGTCCGGGAAAAGTCCTTTTATTACTTAGAAATGAGAACAATATGTCTGGTTTCCTAGAATTAATCAGTAAATCAGTCACAAGATATCAGAAGTGGAAAATTAAAAAGATATGTTTATAGATTCTTAGAGATGTAAGATTTGGCTGATTTAATCTAGTTACAAATATGGGATATGAAAAATAGTTAACCATTCTCTATTCCATAAACTTACTAGAATCTTCATAAACATTATTTACTATTCATAAAAGCTATAAGGCAGTATCTTTATCCACCTTTAGCATATAAAATACATGAGACTTAGACAGATTATGAAGGTTGTCAGGTCATAGATTATTGGGTGACCCAAGATTCCAGTCCATAATGAAAAAAACACAATTATAAACAAATATGCTCCTCACATTCACAGCATCACCAACTGAAAGAGACGAGAGACTAAAAGCTGGGAGACATTTTATAATCATAAAGATACTTTTAGAAGACCATTATAGCTACCGAGTAGAAAAATGAGAGAAAAGAATGAAAAACAATGAGATCCTTTTGGAAGACAATGGCGTGTGAACTAAGAAGTAATAATGAAGGCTCACAAGGAGATAGCAGTAGAGGCAAAAACTAGATAAGGCAAAGGCTAACTAGAACTGGTAGGATTTCTCTATAGTCAATCATAGATAAAGAAAAGGGTACTACAACTCCTTGTTTTTACTACATTCAAGTCAAAGATTCATTGAAAAAAAATGTAATTGATAGTGGTTAAAAAAAAATTTTTATTTTTCTCTTATTTTAACTAGAAAGTATATAGTCTGAAGACAAGAAAAATATACAGAAAAAAGATATGTATATTTTATATAGAATAGGTTTTCTTGTGTTTTATTTCACCTTTTCTGCAATCTGCTATTGTTTACATGTCTTTTTTCATTATTTCACCCATTAAACTGATGACTTATACAGAGAAATTTCTGACAAATGAAATTTGTTCTTTTATTCCTAGGAGACACACACACACACATATATACAGGATATAAAGTATATATATACATATATAAAAAGAGTATATACACACAAAAATTCTGTCTTTCTTATAATTGTATTCACAAAATTTAATATTTACAGAGATTTTTCATTAACGTGTTTAATCTATAAGATTTTTTGCTTATTGTTTTCTGTATCAATTAGGATTATATTTGCCCTATTTATAGCATTGAATCTTTTGTGTGATTTAAGAAATATAAGAATAATCTATTTCTTAAAATTTAGGGAAAAATAATGAAAAGGTTCATGGACTATCATGTTTAGGATGTGGGTGGGATTTTTTTTTTTTGGATAATTTTCAAATTCTTCCACAATTCCAATTATCCCTTAATTTTTCATTTGTTTACATCTTGTATTTTCCCCTCAATACAAACTTAATTAAGATTTAAAATGACTTATAGAACATTCTACTGTAATTTGTAAAATATTTCAAATCTGTTTCCCATAGTAGCTTCTCCTCCAGGTTGCTGAGGACACTGAGGAGACAGCAAGTCCAGGTTAGCAGCTTGCGCCACCATGAACGCAAACAAGGAGAGGTTTCTAGCAAAAAGGAGCTGGTTACCATTATTCTCAACTTCAGTTTGGATAGGATCCATCTCACGTGGGGTCGGGGAGACCTGCGGCCTTTTAAGCCGGGTTTGCAGAGGAAATGCCACTGTGATTGGATTGGCAATTGAACTGAAACAGACAGAAAGGTGGCTTGCTCCCTCCAGAGTGGACGGATGTAGAACAATTGGAAAAGATGAGGGATCCAAACAAAAGGAAGAAACTTTCCCCCAGGGCCTAGCCCTCACTACATGGACTTAACCAGACTCCTATTAAATCATGCTTCAGAAAATTTCCTCAAAGCAGATGAGATCCAGACCCAGTCAAAGACATGTGAGACATTGGCATTAACGAAACTCTGAGTGTCCAGTGACAGCCTTGTGAGACAGCAGGAGACCCATGCTTAGCTGGATAACTCAACCTTGATGGTGATGAATAGCACACAAAAGTTTAAACACATTTATAAACTGACCTCAAACCTCCAACCTTCTGAGAGACCTCCAGAGAAAAGCTTGTGACATGTAAAGGTGTGGCAGCAGGGGGCTTGCTTTGGATAGAGGAGATACATACCTGCTCCTGCTTCTGAGCTCAAGCAACAGTTTTGACTGAAAACCTTGTAAAATGGTGCAGGGAATGGATTCATAACATTCTTGGAGAAGCAACAAGTTTGTGATTAGTCCTTAACTCACCTCCCTGGAATGTTCTTTAATTCCACCTCTATTTCTAAAACCCAGCTTTTCTCTAATGGGATAAAGAAAAAAAGGAACAGACAAGTAAGTTATTCTCCATAGAAGAACTGTCAGGCACGGGTGAGTGTTCAGTGACTGTTAAGTGCGGTTACAGTAGGAGCTGTGATGTTCCTGACAACTCACCCTGCCTTCTTTATCCTGATTTCTTGGGCCAAATTTAGACTCTTCACAGAGCTTGCTCATAGAGGAAGGCAGATGGAGCAGCTAGTGATGCTGACGAAAGCTTCTCCTTCATTCTCCGATCCACAATGAAAATGAGATCAACACAATTTAAAAAAAAAAATCAACTCTAGTAACATATATGATTTTTAAATTTCATTTTCCATTTGTTGATTTTTTCCAGAGGAGGGTTTATTTTGAAAGCTTATGAAAGGATTAAATATTAGATTACTTTCATCCTTTTCCCATCACATTAACTTATTTTTTAATCTTACCTATTTTTAACTATTTTAAAAAATATTACATTCCATTCTAATGTCTTAAATAAGATGTTTATTTCTTAAGTTTCTCCTTTTTGTCAAAAGAAATCCCACAAATCTTGAGAGTATAAATTTAGGGAGAATAAATTGTTGTATATATTTGAAATATTTTGCTAATACTCTTTCAATTTTATTATGTCCAAAATTATTACTATACATAAATATATATACAATCTAGAGAATAATATATGTATCACATTTTAGTGTTACTTAAGATTAAGTCATTTAAAGCAATTTATATGCAACTGCATTTATCTAATTTTAAATGCCAGTCAAGTGGATAGTATGTGTTATTTGAAATAAAGATTGATATACATAGCTATTATGTGTCTGTGACCATGTGTATTATTTTAACTAAGATCTCTTTGACATAATATTTACAGAAATAATCTCTTTCCCATTACAACCATGTCTTCAGGGTAACAAATACATTGTTTTGTGATGATTTACCTTAAACAAGAATAATAGTAACACATGAAATGAAAAACTGATTATGAGGATGAATGTTTCTAAATTTAACAACAACAAAAAAAGCAAATATTTTTTGCTAAGTTAATGATCAATTTACATTGGCAAAACATGTTAGCTTGAATCTTCACTATTGCCAGGCTAACATGTAACATCTGATGGCAGGAATCCTAATGGTCGGTCGGTTCCTGAAAGGTTAGTACAAATGCCTTGGCAAAGTAGGTATTGAAAATTTAAATTGGTGGAGAAAGGGTAAACATCCCCTAAATGTTGGTTTTTAACATGTCTGCTGTTCAAATCTTGGTTCCCAGAAGTATTTTGTGCAGCCTCCGACGGATCTCCTTGGTTTTAATGGAATAGATGATGGGATTGAGCATTGGAGGCACAAAGAGATAGATAAGGGACAAGAGCGTGTGTACATACCGTGGGCCATGCCTCCCATAGCGAGCAGCCATGGACACACCAACCATGGGCACATAAAAGATGAGCACAGCACAGATGTGTGACACACATGTGTTAAGTGTCTTTAGACGTTCTTCCTGGGAGGCAATGGCCAGCACAGAGTGAAGTATGAGCACATAGGAGAGAAGAATGAGCACAGAATCCAAGCCAAAGGTAGCAATGACAAGGAACAGACCGTAGGTATTATTGATGGTGGTGTCACCACAGGCCAGGCGAATCAGATCTGGATGCAGGCAGTACGCATGGGAGAGGACGTTGGCCTTGCAGAAGGGTAACCTCCTTAGAAGCAAAGGCAGTGGAAAAACCATACAGAAACTGCGGATGATAACAGACATGCCCAGATGCACCACACGGGTATCAGTGAGCACTGTGGCATAGCGCAGTGGGTTACAGATGGCCACATAGCGGTCAAAGCTCATAACCAACAGGATGCCAGACTCCACGAAGGAGAAGAGATGGATAAAGAACATTTGGGCCATGCAAGAATCAAAACTGATCTCCCTGAAGTAAAAGCAATATGTGACCAGTACTGTGGGCAGTGTGGACAAAGACACACCCATGTCATTTACTGATAGCAGGGACAGGAAATAGTACATAGGCTGATGCAAGCTCTGTTCCTCCTTGATTATGAAAAGGATGAGGGCATTTCCTACAAGGGAGACAGCATAGAAGGCACCAAGGAGCAGAAACATCCAGTGTTGGGAGTTCTCCAGAGCTGGGAGTCCTGTCAATGTAAAAGGAGGCCACCCTGAGCTATTGTGGGGGTTTCCTCCCATGCCGAGACTCCTGGTTAGATACTAAGGCCACTCTCCTTTAAAGAAGACAGACAGACAGTTATAATCATGGACTTTGCTCAATATTTTAATGTTCTCATAAACTTTTCATCATATAGCATTAAACAATTTTGCTAACTAAACCTTTCATCTTCGCCTCTCATTGTAACCAAGGTTTCTGAAAGGGTCTGAGGTATGTCAGTTATCTGGATGGAAAATCAGGTCCCCTCATTTAAACTCGTGTCTTTTGGACCGTGCTCTTTCTAACTTTGAAAGCTATGCTTTCCCTATCAAACGGTATTACTTCTTTAAGACCTAAGAAAAAACTCTTCTCAACAACACTTCAACTATTATTCTCACTTCCTAAGCAAACCACTTATTCACTGAACCATACTCCCCTCACTTTTCCACTCTTTCATGTTACTGAACTTCTGCTACTCCCAAATTCCCTGCTCCTATATAGTCTCTCAATTCTTTCATCCATTTATCTGAACAGAAGATAAATGGACAGAAATGTGTCCATTCATGGAAATTATGTGTCAGATATTCATGCAGCTGCACTTGAATTTCATACCTCCAGCCACCTTTTCACTCTTCTATTCATATAGCTAAAGGTTTCACTTTTCATTCCTGAGTAATTTAACTTACTGAAAGTAACTCTATTGGGTGGCGCCTGTGACTCAGTGGGTAGAGTGCTGGCCCCATATACCAAGGGTAGCAGGCTCAAAACTGGCCCTGGCCGAACTGCAACAAAAAATAGCCAGGCATTGTGGCGGGTATCTGTAGTCCCAGCTACTTGGGAGGTGGAGGCAGGAGAATCGCCTAAGCCCAGCAGTTGGAAGTTGCTGTGAGCTGCGACACCCTGTTACTCTCTTTCTTATACTTCAGAATGCCCAGATAAGTCTACTTACTGTGACCCAAACTTGACCTGCAGCCCCCAGTTCCCAGAGGTTGCCCTGACTGTATGAACATCACATTCATCTTCCAGGGCTGAGGCCAATGATGCCTCCTCCATGAATGTCTGGCTAGTCATTCCCAGCAGAGGCATTTTCCCTTACTCCTGACAGATACGGGACATCCCTTTCTGAGTTCATTCCTCTTATCTTTTCTACTATATCACTAACTCTAAGAAGTCAGCTCTGACTCCTAGTCATAGTTTCAGTGCCTGCAATGCTTTGCATCGTGCAAGGCCTTGACCAGGAGAAGTACTCAGTAAGTCACTCACCCTTTCTGAGTTGTGATCTCTTTGTTGTAAATGGCAGATGCTAAGAAACTTGCCTCATGGAGATGGGAAAAGCCAAGAGTGAACAGTTGTAAAAACTATAGGATCAAACATTTTACAACTCTAAGGTGTTTGTTGGTTGTTTCGGTTGTTTAATTTTGTGAAATAGTCTCCCTCTATTGGCTATGATAGAGGGCAATGGCGTCCCCATCATTGTTCATTACAACCTCAAATTCATGGGCTCAAGTAATCCTCCTGTCTTTGCTTCCTGACTAGCTAGATCTACTACCTAGCATCAAGTGATCCTCCTTCTCGGACCTCCCACAGTAGTAAGATCATAGGTGTGAGACACCACACCCAACTCAACTCTGACCTATAAAGTTGCTCTCCAACCTCACTGCCAGCCTTTCAGCTGAGGTGCTCCTTCATCCCCACTCAACACTGCTATACTCTTTCTTATCAGGATACAATTTTTCTTCATTTCATATTCTTAGGACCCTTTCTTTGCCCCAAAATGCAAGCTCTCCCTATATACTTATATTTATATCTGTATGCAATATATAGACACCTTGCATTTGGAGTTTTTAAACATTAGTGGGGTCTTCCAAGCTAGGGTATTTTGGCACAGTCCATGATTCCAGAGTCTCTTTAAAAAAGATGAAGGTGTTTATTCACATAATTCCATTTACATCCCAAGAATGGTCTGATGGAGTATCCCTTCTAAGAAGGTAATGTGTAGAGGAAACGATCATTGAATTTCAGAAACTAAGAACAGCAGATAGACAATCTAGTGCTACAAAGGTGATAACATTGAAAGCATCCAGGGAAAAAAATTCTCATTCAGATTAGAGACAACCTTTACCCCTTTAGATTGCCATACTGTAACACACAGAAATTTGCAGGCTAGTAATCAAGCACCTTAGGACAAAATTCGGAGTGTCCTACACTCCACCATTCCTACCTGAGAAAGTCCTATGCATAGAAGGTGCAGAGAAAGGAAGAGCAATACTGGGGGCCCAGTATGCCCTGCCCATATCCTCCAGCTACTTCTACCAACTCCTGGACTGAACAATATATGGCTGCATCCAGGAAGTCCCTTAAGTTGTTAGCACAGGTTCTTGGGGACTTCTGGGAATATGGAGCATCTCCAGTGCTCCCACACCTCCCTCACTCACTATTTTATTGCTCAGAAGGTATATGTCAGAGTAGGAATGATCAGAACTCCAAGATACCTACTAGGACATCGTATCTAAATCCTCATTTTACAGAAGTAATTGGAGCCTAGAAAGAAAGAGACACTTCAAATTTGTGCAGTTTGTTAGTGACAGAAAGATACTTCAACTGGGTCTTTCTACTACACAACTATGATAAAATAGCATGTTAATTTATTAGGACATGTGAAATTCTTACCGGAGTCCACCATGAAAATGACCCCAAGCATGATAAGAAGCTCGGGTTTACTGTAGCTGACCACACATATATTGCAAATATAGATCAAAATATAGCATATAATTTGCCTTGATCAATAAGGTGTTGAGACATTGCATTCTGCTGTCTTTTTCACAAATGTCCCCTACTAGGGGACAACAAAGTTAGTAGGGTTTAATTGATAAAACTGAACTTAGATGGACCTAAGTTTGAGTCTAGGCTTGCCTTGAAAATGTTAATAATCTACATACAGCTTTTTTTCAGCAATACAAAGACAATAATCATCCTTACATCATAGAATAATTATAATTACTAACGAAGGTAATGCATGAAAACCATGAGGTCTATGGACTGCCAAATAGCAATCAGTGATGTTAATTATTATGTTTGAGACCTAAACATTAAGTTCTGAAAGTAAAACAATCAGAGTAAATACTTAGAATAGCTAGAACAACTAGGAAAATGCTAGTAGATTCACCTAAGGGAATGGGGCTTTCATATTAATAAGAGATTCTTACTTAAACCTGACCAGGGAAGACAGACAGTGAGGAAGTTGGCTTTACTTCCCTTGCATACTTAGTGTTTGTCTGAGACTAACCAGGATGAAAATATATTCACTCTTCACAAATACTACTCATATATAAATCAGACCAAAAGATTCAGTGCATCACCTAAGAAATGCCTTTATTTTCCCACAGTTGAACTGATTCTCATGGGAAAAGGTCAGGAAATCACCTAAGTCCTGATCAATACAAAAGAATTATCTCAATTCTGTGCCTATTGTTTCTCTCATTCATCTTTCTTTTATATTCCCCATATGAACAAATAAAATGTCTGTTCATATACGACAAGGCCCCAATTCTTACCTTCAAGGTTTATGCTATAAGGTGTACATTAACATCAGTGAGTATAAATTGAAACATTCATATAATGTTAGGCATAATTTCAGCCATCCAAATGTATAGATAAATAATATCAATTCATTTTCTTCCTAAGGAAACATAACAATTCAATGAATACAAAAATAAAAAATATAAGGATCATTTTAGGGGAGAGCAAAGAGGAATTTGTAATATGCTAATGCAATCTTCCAGATTTCCAGGTACATATGATAGCTTTATCTCTCTCTCTCTCTTTTTAGAATTTCTCTCTGTTACCCAAGCTAGAGTGCTGTGGCATAAGCCTAGCTCACAGCAACTTCAAACTCCTGGGTTCAAGTGATCCTCCTCAAGTAGCTGGGATTACAGACACTCACCACAATGCCCAGCTAATTTTTCTACTTTTGGCGGAGTCACATTTTTCCCTTCTCAGTCTGGTCTTGGACACCTGAGCTCAAGCAGTCTTCCTGCCTTTACCTCCCAGAGTGCTAGGATTACAGGCGTGAGCCATCATGACCAGCTAGTTCTCTTGACTCTTAAAGAATGAGCAAATATGATTGAGATGAGTATAGTCAACAGCATGCCTCTCATTGCCTCTCAAAATATGCCCATGCTTAGAACCTATGAATTTGTTATGTTTCATTGTGAAAGGATCTTTGCTGGTGCAATTAAGATTATGGACCTAGACAGGGATCTATTTTTCTTTTTAATGATCCAGGTGAACCTAGTCATGTGATAGGTATTTTTTTTTCCTTTCTTAGGCTGGAGAGATAAAGCTGCTACAGGTAAGTAAGAAATGAAAGCATAAGACACATTCAATCCACATTACTTGAAGAGGTCAAATAAAAAGCATGAGAAATAATGTGGCAGCTTAAGTAGTGTGGTTAGGAGTAAAGACCAACCACTAGCTAAAACTCAGCAAGGAAATGGAAACCTTACTTCTATAACCACAGAGAATGGGAACCTCCCTTTAACCACAGAGAAGTGGAATGAGACAAAAGACTCATTATTTATAAGCTTATTTATGACCTTCAAAGCTGATTCTCTCACACACCCTTTAAGAAATAATGCAGCCCTGCCAGCACCTTGATTTCAGCCTTGAGAGAAACTAAGCATTTGGGGTTACTGAATTTTTGACCTACAAATCTATAATATCTATAATGTAAGATATTTTTATTGTTTTAAGCTGTGTGTTTAAATGTGTCAATGTCTTATGGCAGCCATAGAAACCAAGACATTGAGTCTTCAGTAAAAGGAAAGGATATCTGAAGAATGAAAAAGAGTCATTTCAGTCACTTATAACAACACAAATGCAGGTTAACCCTCCACTCCTGGGATTCCAGTAAGGAAGACATACAAGAGGTCAAGACTTCCCCTGTCTCAGCTCACATGCCACCAGCAACAGGGATCAGTCTCCACCTGCCATTTGAAAAAAACTGAAGTTAGCTCCCACCTGTTGGTCCTTCTGCCCTAGAAGGCCACCTCAAAAAAACAAAAAAGGAGATAGGAGAGTTGGGGAAAGTTGGAGTACTCTGCATCACTCTGAGTAAAATATAGCAGACATCCTTTTCTCTCCTTCTGTCCCTTTGAGTTACAGAATCCTACAATGATATATTGAAAAGAGAGATTCATCAAACTGCTCAGCATTTTGTAAACTTTTGAGTGCTTTTTCTTGTTACATAATATCTGTACATATTTATGACATAGATTTGACATTTTATCCTCATATGTCAAGTCTGGATACCATCATCTTGAGCAATTATCATGTATATGTATAGGGAACATTTCAAGTCCTCTTCTCCAGCTACTTTGAAATGTACACTACATCATTATTAATGATACTCACCCTACTGTGCTAACAAACATTAGAACATATTCCTTCCTTCTTACATATGTTTGTAATTATCTTTCTATGCTCTGTCTTCATGAGATCAACTTTTTTAGCTCCCAGGTATTAGTAAGAACATGTTATAGTTCAGATTGTTTAATCTTGTATGGACACCCAAGCTGAAAAACTAAGAGTAGAAACTTTGGAATATATCACACCTGGGTTAGAATCCGTATTCAGTTGTCAGTGGTGTGGTGTAATAATGTATTTATTCTGTGATCCAAAGTTTGTTTTGCTTTCTGTTTGTTTTTTTAACTTGTAAAATGAATATAACATTTCTATTATATTATTTAGATATAAGGAAAAATGCAAAAACTAATACCTTATGTTCAGTGTCTTAGAGTTCTGCAAAGGATGGATTCTGAAAGACTTTAGTGTGAACTCCAACTCTCAGAGGACCTGGAGCAGATCATTTAACCTTTCTAAGCCTCAGTGTCTCTACTGGAAATGAGGGATCAAAATAAACCTGTGTTATAAAGATAAATAAAATATTGCATGGCATATGAAAGACTGGATGAATATCAACTATTTTATTTTATTCTAACAGACACTAAGACCACAGAGGAAGAGTGAGAAATATACCAAAACCTAAGAATACATTTCCACAGAGCCTAAATTACAGTTCAGATCTGTCAATTTCCCTGTAGTAATGTTTCTAAGTTCACTAGGATGATGATAGCAAACCAGGTTAAACTCTGCAGAAAGAATTAAGGTTTAACATTTGCAATGCAAATCTGAGAAGATGAGGACACCCTACCCTATAAACTGGCAATCTCCATGGCACCCCATTACACCCCAGGGAAAGGAAAATGTCTTGAATGAAAATGAGACTTGACTTAGAAAGGTGAAAAAGGGTGTTACAGGAATATGAGTGATGAAAAATATATACAGTCCAGGTGAAAATCATACTAATATATACTAATATACAAGTTAGCTCTGAGTTTAAAACAGATTTCAGAAAGGCTATCAGAGATAGAACAGCTTCAAAAAGAACAGATTTAACCTAGAATCCACGGACACAAAGACAAACAATTTCATCAGTGGTTAAGATATGAGACGAAAACAGTGACATCACAGGCAGAAGGTGAAAATAATATGATATCACGTAATGTAATACAATGTAATGAAACACAGTGTAAAATAATTATTGAAATTAACAAAATAAATAAAGTTTATAAAATAAATTTTAAAATAACAGGGAAGTAGGAAGGTGCATTCCAATAATCCATTCATTCACCCAAAAGGTTAAATATATGAAACACAGATTTAGCATTAATTTTTTTTTACCCTGTGATTACTCACTCTTGAGATGAAAGGGTTTATACAGCTAAAGAGTTTAATAGGAATGCGCCACTGGAATGGATGAACACTTGGGGGAATTTCCAGCTGAGGGAAAACTAAGAGCTATAATTGTAGAGACAAGTACAATGTAATGCTAAAGATGACGCCAGAATCAGCAGTGTCTCACTCTTTTTATTCTTCATCCGCCAGTCCTGCTGAAACCCTGTACATTCTATCTGTGTGCTTCCCTGAAAATTAACAAGTTCCCTGACATGTGAAATATACTTTCTTGGCTCAGCGCCTATGGCTCAACTGGCTAAGGCGCCAGCCATATACACCTGAGCTGACGGGTTCGAATCCAGCGTGGACCCGCCAAACAACAATGATGGCTGCAACCAAAAAATAGCCGGGCGTTGTGGCGGGCGCCTGTGGTCCCAGCTTTGGGAGGTGGAGGCAGGAGACTCGCTTGAGCCCAGGAGTTGGAGGTTGCTGTGAGCTGTGATGCCACGGCTCTCTACCCAAGGCGACAGCTTGAGGCTCTGTCTCAAAAAAAAAAAAAAAAAAAGAAAAGAAATATACTTTCTTATGCCTCTTACTCATAAATTTCCCTTGGGTCTACCTTAAAGAGCAGAAGTGCTCAATGTGCTTTATACATTAGAATCACCTGGGGGAAGATAAAAATTACAGCGCTGAGGTAATGTCCCATATCAATTAAATTATTAGAGAAACTCTGGATATATGCAGAGTATCCAGTTACCAATAATTTTTAAAAACGAGATGAGGTGTATATTAACCAGCATGATGTAAGCATTCCTAATTCTATATGGAATCAGCACATTGTACCCTATAAATGCATTAATGTATACATGATCTATGTGTTTATGATTTAATAAAAAAAATAGTAGGGGAAACCGTAAAAATAAAATAAAATAATAATAAAATAAATCTCCTCAAGTGAACCCAATACTGAGAATTTTCCAGACTCATTTTGTAACATTCCATTCCTTTTACACTGACAGTCATTTCAACTAAAATAAAAATTACAAGCATTGCCTGACTACCCCCCTACTTTTTTTTTTTTTTTTTTTTGGTTGGGAATTCATTGAGGGTACAAGGAAACAGGTTACATTGATTACATATGTTAGGTAAAGTCCCTCTTATAATTGTGTCCCTCCCCCAAAAGGTGTGTCACACACTGTGACCCTACACCCCACTACTTCCTTCCCTCTCTCTGCTTTCTCCTCTTCTCCTGGCCCCCACACACCATGTACTAGGTCATTAATTGTCCTCATATGAGTATTGAGTACATAGGATTCTTGCTCCTTCATTCTTGTGATGCTTTACTAAGAATAATATGTTCCTGGTTCAGCACCTATAGTTCGATGGTTAGGGTGCTGGCCACATACACTGAGGCTGGCGGGTTCGAACCCAGCCTGGGCCTGCTAAACAACAATGACAACTTCAACAACAACAAAAAAATTGCCGACATTGTAACCAGCACCTGTAGACCCAGCTACTTGGGAGGCTGAGGCAAGAGAATTACTTAAGCCCAAGAGTTTAAGGTTGCAGTGAGCTGTAATGATACAGCACTCTACCCAGGGTGACAGCTTAAGACCCTGTCTAATAAATAAATAAATAAATAAATAATGTGTTCCACTTCCATTCATGTTAATACAAAAGATATAAAGTCTCCTTTTTAATGCCTGAATAGTATTCCACAGTATACAAATACCACAGCTTGTTAATCCATTCCTGGGTTGGTGGGCATTTAGGCTATTTCCACATTTTAGCGATAATAAATGGAGCTGCCATAAACAGTCTAGTGCAAGTGTCCTTATAGTAGGACACTTGGGTAGATGCCTAGTAATGGTATTGCAGGATCAAATTCTCTCCCCAATCTTTTATCAGAAAAATGTCCCACTCCATTCCCAACCTAAAACTTAAACATTTCTCTGTGTTTTATCATCTGTTGCACTCTTCAACATCCTCAAGTCCTATAAATAAATGTGGATTTGCTAATAGTACTCCAGGGTAGTGCCCACAGATGTAGCGTAGAGTTGGGGCTACAATTGCATAACACCTCATTGGAGGCACAACTAAAGAATAGGAGGGCTTGGTGGGGATATTTGAGGTCTAATCATCCCTACTAAGGATACTGACCTGCTCCATTGGAGAATGCTTGCCACTCTTAAAACCTCATCTTTGGCAAGAAGTAATAATGAAGTGAAGCTCAGCTATGATCCACGTGAGGGAGCACATTCAGGAGACAGAAAGTGGGGTAGTGCCCAGGAGACCATAGTTTCAGGAAATTCACTTAATCTTTGGGTAGTAAAAGTGACCAGAAGAATAATTGCCTCACCACCAAGCTGCCTCATTGGAGTGTCATAACAATCACATCAAATGACTTGCCTGAAACCAGTAAGTGGCTGATTGGAAACTAGAATCTAGTTCTTTCAATGGTAAGTCACATGGTCTTCCCACTGAGCCCAGCAGCCAGCCTTCTGAGGCTCAAGCCACCTAAATAAGAAGAATGAGAAGGTGCCAGAGAAAGTGGTCATCTTTACTTTCCCAGTAAGAGAAAAAGATTGAGTGGTTGATGTTATTTCCAGCCTCCTATGCAAACTGTAGGTTAGGTGGTAAGGACCAGGAGTTATTGACTTTTGTGAATGGTCCCTTCTCAGAACTCTATTGATTCAGTGGACAACCTGACAGGCTCTCTAGAACCTGACAGTAGAGTTCAATTTTACACCATTTGAAAGAACCTCCCTCCACATCATCCTCATCAAATTATCGCCCAAATAGCTGCAGCACTTCTAATGATGAGGAATTCATTGCATCCTGAACCCATGATGTCTGCCAGATCTCACTGAATTATAAGATCCTCCCTTACAGTAGGCTTTAACCTGCCTTTTCCACACTACACATATAGGTAATGTTGCAGACATGGACACACATCAATCTTTTATTTTTTATTTTTATTCCAGATTAATATGAGGGTATGTATGATTAGTTGTAGTTGAGTCTTTCACTCAGGAAGGAGCACCATATACCCCGACATTATACCCTTTAGATGGGAACTTACCAAACCTCTCCACCCTCCCATCTTCTTGAATTTAATTGTGTTTTTCTCTAAAATGAGCCAGTACTTGTTAATTCACTAGTTTCAACTTAGCATTGAGTACTTAGGATGCTTTATTGTACATTCTTGAGATATTTCACTAAAGAGAATGTTCTCAGAATGCCTCCAGGTAAATACAAAAGATGCAAAGCCTTCATCTTTTTCGAGGCTGAATACTATTCCATGGCATAGTATACCACAGTTTATCTAACATTGTTCATGGTATGGGTTATTTTCTTATGGAACACTTATGTTAATTTGTAACTATGCTTTTGCTTTTGTAATTATTTGTTTAAATTCTATATCCTCTACTGGATTGTAAACTTCACCAAGGACAGAAGGTATGATGTTAACTTTTGTGTTTATTCTTTACTTTTCTTTCACTACCCCATCCTAGCCCTGAGTGAAACATACAGCAAACGCTTAGTTAATATTTTAACTGGATGAATGTTTAACTGTATGGATATCTAGTACTGGAAGTTTCAATCATGATCTCCCATAATCTTCCCTTCTACACCCACCCTATTCTGATATCCTTTAGTTAATGGCCAAAGTGACTGACTTTTAGTTTGCATGCCACATAAGTCCTCCCCTCAGGGAGGGTAGTAAATCTAATATGGATTAACAGTGAAATATGTACCATATACAAATCTGCAACTTTTCCTGATACTAAGCATAACTAATAACTTTCTTATCTATGACATCATATTATTTTGTCCATACTTTTCTTATTTTATTAAAATTACATCTATACCTCTGTCTTCTTTGTCAGACACAGAGCTAATATGCCTGGATCATCCTTGCCTCCCCCACACATCCCATAATTCTGACACAAAGACATCTCAAACCATCATTAATACATAAAAGCATGGGTAGAGTGCTCAGGCCATGACTGACATATGTGCAGTGCTCGGTTCCATACTCCAGACATGAGTTATAGTTACTACAAAACATACAAAAGTAAAGGGAATTAAGTCACATAAAGGACGTTGCAGAAACAAGTGATGCTTCTCTTTGGCAAAAGGCGACTACAGTAGAGATGGATGGGGTTGGGTGGTGAGAAGCAGAGATTTATGGAGAAAATCTGGGACTCATGTAAGGATATCTATTTCCCTAAGAGCCAAACCTGCATGATAAACTATTAAGCTTCTGGCCAGCGAGGATGTTCAAGCAAAGACTGGATAACCCTTAATTGCAATGTCAGAAACAGAATGATAGCATCTGTGAACTGCAGATTAATCCTCTTTCAAATTTTCTGAGGTCCAGACTGGCTAAGTCTCTCCTATTCTATGACAAAGAGCCTGGCTTTGGGTCTGTGTGGGACCCATCCCTGCTGTGGGACCATCTACCTCCTTTCATGGGTTTGTGTCTGGCAGCCCTATCTGAAAGTGCCTCGGTGACCATGAGGGCATGCAAATGAATATGGCTTTTTGTGTAGACAACCTACATAAAAATGAGATGTAGAGATTTTTTATTTGTATCCAACTATGCAAACACATATAGGCTTTGACAGTGATCACTCACAGATAGAGACATGAAGAGGGAGTCGGGGAGAACCGCGAAGAAGCACAGAGAGAATGGTGGTCAGAGAAATGCTTCCCCTGTGCACACCTAGAAGACACGGGCAAGTACAAGAACACCTGAGAAAGCCATGTGAGGTGACACTTAGATTGACAGGTAGAGGGGTAGAATGGGCCTCAGACAGTCACTAGCAAAGAGCTGAGACTGACTTGATGTGTCTGGGTGGGAGTTCCCCTGGGCAGAGCCTCTGGGGTCCTGCTGGGTGTGAGTACGATGTCTTCCCTTATGGGGAAGGAGTGGGCTTAGATTTCACCTTGGGAATAGGAAGATGAGAAGAAGGAAAAACACTTCCCTTGGAGTTACTGCCCTCTCCACACAGACAAAATGGAATGTTGACTGCCTTCCTATAGTGAAGAAGATGGAGACAAATTCCTCTAAGTTCCACAGCAACACCCTCCCATTATGATCTAATCCCAAAGGTGGAATTGCATGCCCCGAGCCTGGAGTCCAGATCCCTGAATTCTAAGCTTAAAACCCAAATCCCAGGAAGAACCCAGATCTCAATGGGCAAATTCCAGATTTCAGAAACCAGGGCTTGGAACCCAGATAACCCAGGGATTTAAACAATAGAGGATGTGACCTTGTCTTTCTTGATCCACTTATCTCTACTGTTCTGTATTCCATTTCTTCTCCATCATTTTCCCCCAACCCTTCCCCAACTTCCACAAGTTTGGGGGTTCCTCCAGAAGAGACCTTCCAGGATAATGGCAGATTCACAGTGTTCAAAATCTCACAGACCCAAGTTTAATTCCTGGCTTTGCCACATATCAGCTTAAGGATTCAAACTGGAGCCTGATATGACAAAAGTTCTCTCTATCTATAGGGGATAGGAATCCAAGTGAAAAATAAGAAATTACTTTGTATATTTGTTTTTAACTGAATGTATCACACATTGTAATTGTCCTCATTATAAGTTCTGCTTTAGGTTCTAATTTCCGATCCCCCAAACAGACTCATTCACTCAGCACATGAACTTCCCATTAAATATTTCATTTTACCTCTTCTTTCTTTCAGTTTCAAATAGAACAAGGGTGTTTTAAAAGAAGGAATAGCATGAGGGCTGTCTTCTTTTGCTATCAATCAAGTGGTGGAGTGGGTGTGGGGAGACCCACAGATGACAGAGAGAAAGGTTTTCCTTCCCTGTGTGGAGCTCTGAAGTATTACAAGAGCAGTTTGCAAAGAAACGTTCTGCTTTCTATTATTACTGTTTGGTGGAATTAGAAATAATGAGCTGGGAACCAAGAGATGGAATCCAGGAAAATACAGACAGCACCAATATGTGTCAGGGCACAGGATCACAGAAAAGAAGGAGACTGAAATGATGCCTGAGATTCAGCATCTCTCTGGCAAGTACAGGCTGGACTTTGGAAAAGGGTGAAGTGACTCGAGCTCTGCCCTTGTAGGAGGGATGAAAGGAGCAAGTATCTGTCTGGGTCCAATTTCCTCATTCATTCTATTAGTCATTTGGTTGTTGATTTAATTCACCTGCATTGATGTGCCTAACTCTGCTCTGGGGCTGTTGCAGTAAGGGTCTCACGGAAAAGCAATGTCACGAAGAATAAGCACGCTTATTGAAATTGTATTTTAAATAAAGGTGACCATCTGCTCACTCAGGCAAAATGGCGAGCTTCTTTATTTGCAGTTGGCTTATATAGGGAATTTTGTACATGAGCACAATGCAGTAATGACCTCATTGATCCATTTAAACAGCTTATGACAACCCACCCTGTAAGTAGCTCCTCCCTGGTAATCTAATAATCCACCCAACATACACCTTTAAGCATAATCCTTTCAATACAACCCGGTTTAACATAATTCAATGAAGAACATGTTGTCAGTTATTACTTTCTTTGATCTTATCTGATGAAGGGGAAAGAGATGATTTAGGTATTTCATCTATAGGGGCCAAGGCATTAGCTATAACTATCATTTTATCTGTCTTTCTCTCTCTTTGACTTTTGAAAATGTTTTTTTTTTTCACCTGTTTCTGCCTGCATTAAATGAGGGGATAAAAGAAACCCTAAACACTCATTCACTGAGAGTGATAGTGTAAACAACATCTCTGCAAATCTCAACACAAAGGGTTTATTGTGCTAAATGCCATCTACATGGATATTATGAAGTTCTTCCCCTATTCAAATTATAGAGGAATAAATATGCCCCATAGAGTACAAATGTAACTTTCCACAATGGAACAAAGCAAGGACAGGCACAATCTGCAGGGAAAACTTTGGTCGATAAGAATACAAAAAGATTAAACATATTCTAGCTAAAGAAGAATGTATTAATAGACTTGCAGATAAGAAATTGAAATCTCAGAGGAATTCCTGATCAGAGAATTGGAGACTTACATATATTGAATTATCATTGACAAAATACTCTTGCCTAACCACTCCGCTCACTGTGACTGTCAACTGATATTTTTCTCTCTAAGTTCTCTTTGCATAGACAGAAGCCCTAAAAGTGGAGTTTGCCTGAATTTGAGATGTCAAATAAGTTGCGACAGCAGGGCATAGAAATCAGGGGAAAGGAAGAAAATGATACCATGGGCAACGACTGTGGAGTGGCTGACATCTCCTGTGAAGCTATCTCTACGTCCCACCTGCACTGCCTATTGTATAAGGCTACAGGCTGCATGTCCCCTCACCAATGATGTCATATGCTCAGTAGTGATGCACTCAGCTTCCCCCAACTTTAAAAGTGATTGTCAAGCTCTTAGGCAATGTCTCAAGACCTTGCTTCCTAACTATCTCAATGAGAAACCTTCTCTTTGTCTAAACAAAGTTATTTGCAATATTCCCAAATATTCTAGACCAACATTCTAGGTGAAAGGTTCTCAAAATTAAACACGTATCAGAATAATGTGGAGTAGTCACTAAAAATATAAACTTCTTGGTCCTGTCCTTCAGAGTTTCTGATTCAGGAGGTCTGAGGAAAGTTCTCAGAATTTTACCCCTAACAAGTGATACTGATGTTGCTGGTCTGGGAATTACATATTGAGAAGAAGTTTTCCAAACTCTTATTACTCATGAGTCTTGTTACTGTTGTTAGCAGATTAGGAGTGATAGTACTGAACAACATCTCTGCAAATCTTAACACAAAGGGTTCAACCTAACACCTACGAGGAGTTATAAAAGAGAAACTCTGTACTTCTCAAGCTTTAGTCATCCATACTTAAATGCTGTCCTCATTCAGTAGGTCTGGTGTGGAGCTGAAGCTTCTCTTTCTATAACAAGCTATCTACCGGATATGCCAAAGTTATCGTTCATTGAACCATACCTGGAAGAGTAAGGGTCTGAACATTTCTGCCTAAATCGTTCTTCTCAGGCAGTCAGTCTGCCAAAAATCTGTACCCCCCCCTTCTCCCTACCATCTTGTATCAAGTGCTCTAACCTCCCTTACCCTCCACAAGCTACTTCATAATCACTCAAAATAACACATCTTTATTTCCACAAACCAAATAGATCTTCTTTCTTGCATGAAACCCCAAGCCTCTGCTGTATTTTACCTATCCTTCATGTTTCTCACTCCCTCACTCTGGATAGTAGTAGAATCCTTTGTGTTCTAGTTTGTTTGCCTCACTGAACTTCAGTTTTCCCATATACTACATATGCTAAACAAACACTTTTTGAAGGCATCTGTGGCCCTCATTTTCCACTTTCCCTCGGTTGTCTATAAGGTAACTTAACAGCATGTCATGCTCACCATTACAACATTGTCAGCAACAAGCACAAGTATTTTCACATGGTCAATATTCAATAAATAAATATGTCATTTTATTAAGTCAGTTATTCTTATATTAGTACCACATTTGCACCTATCAAGATTGTGGGTCTTCTTCCTTCTTTTTCTACCATCCCTAAAGTTGACAAATAAGTTCCAGTCCTTCTTCCAAAGGCACTGTCTTTCAGGGTTTACAGTCTTTCAGGCCGGGGATTTATAGAAAATCTTGAGAATCCCTCTGCGGATCTCCTTGGTCTTCACACTGTAGATGATGGGGTTGAGCATGGGGGGTACAAAGAGGTAGACATTGGACATCATGACATGAACAATAGGTGGGGCACTTTTCCAGAAGCGGTGGATCATGGAGACAGCAATTATGGGCACATAAAAGGCCAGCACTGCACAGATGTGTGACATGCATGTGTTTAGTGCTTTGAGCCGCTGTTCCCCAGATGCGATGGCCAGCACAGCTCTCAGGATCAATGCATAGGAAAGCAGGATGAAAGTTGAGTCCACACCATAGGTGAAAATTACCACAAAGAGCCCATAGATATTGTTGACATGGATGTCTCCACATGCCACTTTCATGAGATCTGGATGGAGGCAGTAGGAGTGATGCAAAACATTGCCTTTACAGAAGGGCAGCCTTTTCACCAGAAAGGGAAAAGGGAAGAGAGTGATGAAACTCTTGGTGAGGATGCCCATTCCCATAGCCAAGATGCGACGGTTGGTGAGCACCGTGGCATAGTGTAGTGGGTTACAAATAGCCACAAAGCGATCAAAGCTCATGGCTAGCAGTATGCCTGATTCCATGAAAGAGAAAGTGTGAATAAAGAACATCTGTACCAAGCAGCCATTGAAGCTAACTTGGCGGTAGTTGAAGCAGAAGGTGGCAAGCACAGTGGGTAGTGTAGAGAGGGACACACCCAGGTCATTGAGGGAGAGCATGGAGAGGAAGTAGTACATGGGCTGGTGCAGAGCAGGCTCCTGTAGCACTAGAGCGAGGATGGCAAGGTTGCCTGTGATGGAGATCAGGTAGAGGATGCAGAAAATCAGAGCGATCCAGGTGAGGTCTCTCTGTGCCCCAGGGATGCCTGTCAGCTGGAATGTGGCTGGCTGGAAGGGGGTACCATTGGGGCCCAGCATGGCAGGCAGGTGGGAGATTAGAGAGAATGGACTCAGGAGGATGTGTTGGGGCAGATCTTCTCTTTCTTTCTTTCAGTTATCCTGTCTCCAACAAAAGGTCAGAGATTAAAAACGTTTGCCTAAGCCGAGTGTGGTGGCTCATGCTGGTAATCCTCTTATGCTGGGAGGTCACGGCAGGAGAATCACTTGAAACTTGATCTCAGGATTTCAAGACCAGCAGAGAAAGAGCAAGACCTCGTCTCTACTAAAAATAGAAAAATTACCTGGTTGTCATGACAGGTGCCTGTAGTCCCAGCTATCTGGAGGCTGAGGCAGGAGGATTACTTGAACCCAAGAGTTTGAGATTGCTGTGAGCTAGGCTAATTCCAGAGTGAGACTTTGTCTCAATAAAGAAAGGAGAAAAAAGAAAATAAAAGGAAAGGAAAGAGAGGGGAAGAGAGAGAAGAGGAAGAGGAGGGGAAGGGAGGAAAGGGGAAGGAAGGGAAGGGAAGAGAAAGGAAGGGAAGGGAAGGGAGGGAAAAGGAACGGAGAGGAAGGAAAGGCAAAGGAAGGGAAAGGAAGGGAAGAAGAAAAGATATGCTTATCTGTGTTCCTACCTCTCCAGTTAGAGTCTGAGCTCTTCAATGGAACAACAGGATTCTACTCAGTTTGCCACTAGGGTCCTGCACATCAGTGTGGTTAATGATCAAATGAGCAAAACACCATGGTAAGGCATTGTCAGCGACAACATGAATAAAGCCCTTTAGTCCTCACCAGACACTGCAACATCCTTTCTCCACCTTATCTTAACCCACAAGTCATATTATGGGAATTTTGTGAAAAATATTACAAATTAGAATATACTGGGAAGAGGAAACACCATCCAGACCTGTGGGGCCTTTTTGGTAGAGAGCATAGATAGAACAAATACCTCTACTAAATGATAGCTTCAGTTATACTTATTCAGACTTTACCTCAGGCTCCCAATCCCAATGGCTGCCCCTGAACTTGTCATCACTATAAACTATGCCACCACTGAATTCCTAAATTTCTATCTTTCACATTCTGACCATAGGTTCTACCTTGCAGCTCCCTTACCTTCTCAGTTCTTAATGCCACACACTTGCATCTTCAACTCCTCTTTGTCTTTCACACATGCTTGGTGAACCTCAACCCTTGGTCAAGTCTGTAGTCAAACTTGCTGTGCAGCTGGGTAAAAATCAAAGAAGCAAATATTTTATCGAAATCAAAAAAAGAGAGAATGATTACTTTCCATGGCCTAGATTTTATACTTATTCACACTCCAATTCTTTCTTAGCCCCTGTTTTCTAAGAAAGAGATTATTCACATTATTCTTAGATAGGACCTCCACCTTCTGGATTCCATTCCTTGTCACCTTCAGAGACCTTTTAAACACATATTAATCCAGCATATCTTCAATCTTTTTGGTTTTGCCTCTTTTTCTTCAGGCAATAAATATACGCAAGACTGTACTATCATAAAAGCACAGTAACCTTACCCTCTAGCTACCACTCTATGATCCTTTCCTAATTGTTTATCAAATTCCTTGAAACGTTGTTTCTCTGGATCCCAAGATATGGGAGGCTCTAATCTGTTGGTTGCATAACTCCTTCTCTAATTTGGTTTTAGGATCCCCCACTGCAGGGATTCAGTCTTACTGACCTTACTTATCTCAGTCCTCAATTCATTATATTATGGTTTCCATGTGATCCCCCTCAAAACTGAAGCAAATTTCTCTGCACAGTTACTTCTTTGTCTCTAAATCTAATGAAAATACCCTCTTTTGTAATTTCCTTGACATCCTTGCCACAGTTAACACTACTGGTAAATTCATCTTTATCTTTGTAGAACTACCCTCATCCTTCCAGGGGACCATTTCTCAACAATTTTATTCCTACCTGACCTCTCCTTCTCTACCTTCTTTACTGAAATCATCTTTTCTGTCCTTGTTTTTAATCAGATCTGCATAAATTCAGACAAATTAAGCAATAATCAGAATGGTGCAAGCTAAGAAATCCCATTATATGAAACTCCTTCTCATCTTTTATTTTAAAAAAACTATCCCATTATGTTTCTTGATATCCAGAATCTTAATTAAAGCTCCATTCAAAATTTAAGCATAATTGTTCCTTCATTCCTTTTTCTAGAGTCTCCATTCTATTTTAGCACTCTTGGAAAACACAGTGAAGTTAGATAGTGACAAGGAGCTGAAAATAGCTCAGATATCAGTTATAATCCTGAAAGTATATGAACAGTGAGAAGGTATTTATCTCTTCTTCTGATTTCTCTCTTTTTCAAGAAGTCAAAGCAGCCCTTTAGTCTGTAGGATTTACTTTTTGTTTGTTTTTATACTCATCATTTCTTTTTTCTTTTTTTTTTTTTTGTTTATTACATCAACTGTGTACATTAATGCATTTATAGGGTACAAAGTGCTGATTTTTCTTGTTTCTTGCTCTCCTCTCTAAAACTCTCCTTTTAGATGAATCCTTACCCAAGTTTAAAGTCAATGTCTCTGCAAGGTCTTTTTATATCAAGCCTGTCCAGATCTTCTTATCATTTTCTCCACGATTATCCCTGAGTCCTGAAGAAATGGGAAGACTTTTTGGTGGCATTAGCAAGTACTAAGATCTCTTTTACCAAATAGAATTTTCCCACTGTCTGCAATCCCTGGCATACAAATATAAGTAGCCCAGAAAGGTAATATTTCACATATACTCCAGATTTTTATTAGTCTGGGAAAAACTTTGAAAATTTCTTCCCCATGGAGAACAAGGCCACCCATCACCCAATAGCCAATTTTTCTCCTTTTTCCACAGAAACATGAGTTAAGACTTCATGTAGCCAATCTTGCAAGAACGGTCAAAAAGAGGGAGACACACAGGCAATACACAGCATATGGGTGGGCATGGGCACGCAGTCACTCTGAGTTACCAGAAAATAAACATTTCCTCACTACTATGACATTAATACACCCAGATGTTCATAAGTACCATTTCGCACCCACACATGCACAGAAACTGCCACACGTTCCCTTGCCCACACAAAACTCTATCTTCTCTACCACAGAACTTAGGAAGACTCATAGCCACCTACTGCTATTACGCAAAATATTTCAAATATTGTCCCAGGTTTAAACCCTCCTAAGCATATATTTATAAACAACCGCATTTAAAAATGGTGTCACAAATGAATTACCATTAAGGAACTCACAGTAATGTCCGTACCAATTATATTCCTACGGCATAAACAACTCTGAAACCTCAGCTAAGACTGAAGCCCGTGTTGTTGAATAACCAGTTAATTTGGTTCAGTGATCTTTCTCCAGCTGCACACTCAAAAACTAGATTTAGGAAGTGATAATTCAGATTGTAGAATTTAAAAAAAGAAGTATAAACTATCCTATAGACAAAAATCTACAAATTGTGCATCAGCCCTTTAACCTAGTGGTATGTAGTTTGCTACTAGGGTCTTGCATACCTGCACCAGGGTTCTGTAATCCTGGACTTTGGAAGGAGTCAGTTTTGGCTCACATTTAGTAAGAGGATATAAGGGTCAGAGTCTTCCTGGAGTTTTAGTAAAATTTGGAGTAAGATCTATATAAGGATCCCAAATGTGCAGTCTGAAGAGGGAGCACTCCCTGGGTGGAAGATGTGTCCTTGTAGCTGGATGTGCTGTGCTGTGGGTCCAGCAGGCAAAGCAATACTAGTTATTCTCCTATGACTCATAAATTAATGAGCACCTCATCATCCCAAGACATCTGTATGTGTTAGGAGGGGTGGGAGCAGAAATAATTGTAAGGGTGACCGAGTGGTCTGTGGATCACAGGAGAATTAATCCCAAGAGGATCACATTTTTGGATCCATAATCCCTGATGCTACCTCTCATATTCATTGTATTTTAATTCTTCTTTGCTCGGAAAATGTGTATATGTGTGAGAGAGAAAGAGAGAGAGAGAGATTGCATACCTGTACACACACATATGGAGTCATCAACATCCTAGACAACCCCCCAATATATATCCTTAGATGCATTCAGCTATTTATCTACTAACATTTGAATTTTTTTCAGATTTATATATGCACAAACAAATGCAAATATACTCATTCAACCGCCCAGTGCTCTAGTTACTAGTCACATATCTTGATACATCAAACACACACTATAATCCATGTATTCTTACCCTGCTTTTACAGACTCATTTTAATTGTCAGCATAATTTTAGAAATAGACAGATATGTAATAGACTCTTAAGATACTTGAAAAAAATGATCAAATTTGGTTCAATATACTCCCCTGCTTATATATCTTAAAAGTATATATTACAGACATGTACCCAGAGTCTCATTAAGAGATCATATCCAACAAATTCAAATTCAGATCCCCATATTTATTCACAGATTCCTACATAGGAATTTTCATGTGCTATACATTATTTTGTACAAACACATGCCAGCATCCACATAGCATGCTTCTTATGCAAACATTTCTTTTACACCTTCAGTATATGGAACCTAAAATTTATAAACAATTTATTTCAACTAAATCTAAATAAGCAAGTGGAAATAAAACATATTTTAAGCAATATTTTGCTCCAGATATTATTTTCAGCACTGATGGTATACAGAACAATAAAGACACAGCACTTACTCTTCCAAAGAAGGTGAATTTTGAGAAACTAATTCACCACATAGGTGAGAAAAATATGGTTCCACCCTCTACCTAGAAATATGTTATGAACAAATTTCCCAACAAAGCCAATGAGTTTGTCAAAACTTAATCTAATGTTCTCATAAGACTTGTGTGCATTGCATATTTGAAAAAAATCAAAGAACTATACAAAATATTGCCCTCCACATAATGATAGGAATGCTAAAATATGTAGGTGGAAGTGTATAGACTCTGCAATTTACCTTGTAATGCATCAAATGGTAATATTAATTAATTAATCAATCAATTAATATTGATTGATGGATAAATAAGATTAGTATATGAATAGATATACAAGAAATCAAGCATAATACAATATTAATAATGATATTCACTGTGAAATTATTTCACAGTCCTGTGTCTGAATTTTTTCATGATAAAATGTGGGGAAAATTTTTTTAATGAAAAAAAAGTGGAGAAAGGCATAGATCATTATACAAACCATTTTTCAGTTGCAGCTTATTTTTTCCAAGGTCAGCTGCTTATGTCTAACAAGTAAACACTCTTTGCCAAACATATGTGTCCTCTAGGGACAGCTGGTTTTTCCCCCACAGAGTTCATTCCAGTGGAGGCCACAGGAGCACACAGAGCCATCTGTAATAGAGCATGCTCACTGCTTTCATGGCAGAAACGAACAGTGCTATGAAGAAAGAGGCATTAATTCTTCTTGAGTGGGGAAGCCTATGAGTAAGCTCTGATAGTGCACCAATACTGAAGTCATTTCCAATCTGGCCATCTGGCTTTGGAAATGAAATTAACATCTTATAGCCACCAAACTTTTGATAAACTAAACAAGAACAAACACTGGGGGAAAGACTCCCTATTTAAAAAATGATGTTGGGAGAACTAGATATCCATATGCAAAAGACTGAAACTGGACCCGCACCTTTCTCCACTCACAAAAATTAATTCAAGGTGGATAAAAGACCTAAATTTAAGCCATGAAATGATAAAAATCTTCAAAGAAAGCATAGGAAAAACACTTGAAGATATCGGCCTGGGAAAAAATTTTATGAAGAAGACTTCCATGGCAATTGCAACAGCAAAAATAATCAAATGGAATTTAATTAAACTGAAAAGCTTCTGTACAGCTAAGGAGATAACAACAAAAGCAAATAGATAACCTACACAATGGAAAAGGATATTTGCATATTTTGAATCAGACCAAAGAATGATGACTAGGATCTACAGAGAACTCAAATTAATCCACACACAAAAAAGCCAACAATCCCATATATCAATGGGCAAGAGAGATGAACAGAACCTTCTCTAAAGACTGACACATAGCTAACAAACATATGAAAAAATGCTCATCATCCCTAATTATTAGAGAAATGCAAATCAAAACTACCCTGAGATATCATCTGACCCCAATGAGAATTGCCCACATCACAAAATCTCAAACCTGCAGATGCTGGCATGGATGTGGAGAAAAGGGAACACTTTTATGTTGCTGGTGGGACTCCAAACTAATACAACCTTTTTGAAAGGAAGTATGGAGAACCCTCAAAGAACTCAAGCTAGACCTCCCATTTGATCCTACAATCCCATTACTGGGCATCTACTCAGAAGGAAAAACATCCTTTTACCATAAGGACACTTGCACTAGACTGTTTATCACAGCTCAATTTACAATCACCAAAATGTGGAAACAGCCTAAATGCCCACCAACCCAGGAATGGATTAACAAGTTCTGGTATATGTATACCATGGAATACTATTCAGCCATTAAAAAAGATAGCTGAATAGTACTTTACAGGATGATACTTTACATCCTTTGTATTAAGCTGGGTGGAAATGGAACACATTATTCTTAGTAAAGCACCACAAGAATGGAGAAACAAGAATTATATGTATTCAATTTTCATATGAGGACAGTTAATGACCTCGTATATGGTGGGGAGGTTGGTGAAGAGGAGAGTAGAGAAAGGGAAGGAGGGAGGGGATGGGGTAAGGGAAGAGCAGAGAAAGGGAAGGAAGGAGGGAGGTGAGGGGGTCAAGATGTGTTACATATCTGGGAAGAGGGACACAATTATAAGAGAGACTTTACCTAATAAAATCAATCAATGTAACCTGGTTCTTTGTACCGTCAATGAATCCCCAATGATAAAAATAAATAAATAAATAATCATATTATTTAAAAAGATAGTTTAATGGAACAAAACTCTATTCTCCAGAACTCAAGTTCAATTACTCTCATTTTGCATGGACTCTAGTTAAAGTTGGTACTTTCCACGGTCCTGACTGTGAACATGAAAGCCCAGGGAGTTCACATATCTTATAATGATGATGATACAATACGGATAAAGCAAATGAATTGTGCTTTGGTTCTGTACCAAGCCTAGGCCTGTTTACTCTGAAGCACTACTTCTTACTCTTCTGAGACTCTTCGTATCACAGCAGTCCAATCTTATGTGAATGATATTCCAAACCCCTGTTAAAACTGGGTTCTAAGGGATTCAGCTGACAGGGAGCATTGGCAGATGTAGGGCATGCCTGTGATTCCACTCCCTGCACTGGGGCCACAGTCTCTAGCACAGTTTGCTTATTTTCTAAGGTTTCAGTTTCTACTGCTTGGGCTCACCTTGGCTGCAGCTCTGTGATCAGCCCACCTTAACACTTCCACAGGTGGTAGGAACTTCTTACTGCCTCAAATTTCTAAGCTGTGTTACCATCTGCTGGTCAGTCTTCAAGCTCTTTTGAAAACTGTGTAAACCATTTTCAGGATTAAATTCATTCTGTTTTATTCCACTAGTTTTGCATTCTCACTCTAAATCCCAAGATCTAGACCATTTTTAATGATATTAAGGCTGAGCCTCTACAAACTGCATTTCTTCTTTTCCAGACAGCTCCTAAGATATTGAAATGGGGGTGAGGGGGTACTAGGAAGCTGGTGCAGGAGGAAGGACACTTTACCCTCCTATTTGCTTTCCGTTGCTATATTACCCACAGCAGCACTCAAGCACCTGGGTCAGGTTCATTCCACTGACATTAGCTGCCTCCAATTTGCAGTGTCCCAATACTCCCAGAGCCAGTCTTACTAAGTTCTCTTAAAGCCCTCAGAACAAGACAAAAAAGCCTTCCTCGCTATCCCCAGCTCAGAAAAATAAGTCTCAGTCCTAGTCACCCTTCCCTCTGAATTCTTCACTCTTCAATAGAGTTCCTCTATTTCTACTTCCTGAAGTTTCTACCCCGAAAACACCTTCATATTCCCCTTTTTGACTCATGTGTTCTCTAATATTTTGCTAACAATTCTTTAATTTTTCTCAATAGAAGGAATTGATGTGGTTCTTATATGAGTATTCTCATTGGAACGTAACTGAACCCTAGTTTTCTTTCCCAGGTTAGAATGTGATTTATATGTATGAATTCAACAGTCAGTAAATATGAGACATACCAAATGCACATTAAATCTAAGTGAATAAAATCTAAAATTGGTGAATGTGCCTTCTTTCTCTGATAGCAGAATTGAAAGAAATAGTATTATTGCATTTGGGTAGGCATTTGATTTTTCCGGGGAAGGCTGACCATTTCCCAATAGACTAGAGAGAGAAGGCATGGCATTGTCTTAGAGTCTGTCCAAAGGAGAGTGTGGCTCCCCAAGGGTGGTCTGATTTGCAGCTAGAGTTCTAAGCCACCATACAGAGTAAAGATATATTAACTTAAATCAAGTATGAAAGAGTAGAATATGATGAGATGCTTCTGTGACTAATTTATGAAAGTAGTAAATGCAAGAAAGAGTCAGCTTTAAGCAGTTAATAGGGCCAGTTAACACAATGGCCAGTTAACACAATAGCAGTTAACAGCAGCACCAGAGAATTGTAAAGTTCCCATTTTCCTACCTCTCACTTTTCTAGAGGAGAAGCCAGAAACCAGGGTTAGCAATTGAAGGATAAGAGAAGAAAGGCTGGAACTCTGACTGCTATAAAGTTTCACTATCCCATGAGGCTGAACATTCTAATTATTCACTAATAGATATTTTATTATCTGAATGTAACCAAAAAATGTGGGGAATTGAGTTTTAATCTAGGAATGGAAAAAGAATTAGTTACACTCAATACATTTACAGGAACAAAAAGAATCACCTAACAGGCACCATGTAAGGGGATATGAGATATGTTATACCTCCCAGGTGAGGGGCACAACTAGAACTTGGGCTCCACCTAACAAACATGAACAATGAAACCTAATCACCTGTGCTCTCACAGAAATCTGAAATGTAAAAAAAAAAAAATTAAAAAAACACTTATTTTCTAATTTCACTTCCACTGTTAGACAGTCAGCATACTCTACACGCCCAGAATCTCTCAGAAGAAAATGAACTCTTCCCTTATAGTGCCAGCCCATCCACCAGCAGATGGTGTCTTGCTTGGGAAGAGAATTATTCTGACAAATTGTTGAGGAGTTCTTTTTCAGCTAAAGGAGAAGAAATGCTTTATACTCAATAGTCATTAAAGACCTCTAGAGAATAAAATCTCCCTGAAGAGTTTTCAGGTGCAAAACAGTGTCACTTCCCCGTTCCTCATCCTGAGGCTTAGAGTGGGATATAAAAGTGGGAGGTGTGAATTCACTTTAGCAGATAAACAGGAGGACTTGTTCTGTGGGTGGCTCTCGTCTGTCTGACTTCTGGTGAGTTCTGAAACCCTATAGCACTAAGCCAGCTAATTCTCCCCAAGCTTGCTCCAAGAAACAAGTGAACTAGGAAAGAGGAAGTGGGAGAGACTGGCTGGAGGGAATCTGATAGCAGCATGTTAGAGTGAGCAAGACCTTGGGGGTCTTGTTCTGGCACAGCCAGCAACTAATTGTATAACCCTGAGCAATTCATTTCATTTCTCTAGACATTCCACTTACTATTACACATTTCCCTCTGTAACAGACCATATAGCTCATGGCACAGAGAACAGAGAGCTAAGCTCAGAACACTATGTAAGAAACACCGGTAACATTTCAGTAATATAATACGGTGATAAGGGCATGGGGAAGGGTTTCGGCTCTCAACACGAGAACATGAGAGCTTGTGAGATGAGAGCATCAGGGGTTGGCAGTCTCTACACCCCCAGTGAAAGAGCCATGGGATTACGTCTATAAGAAAGGGCAGGAGAAGGCAGTTGGGAGCGAGTGTGCATTCTCTCATGGACCTGCTTACTCTGACTCTGTCTCTTCTCCTGCCTGCACAGCGTCTCTCTACCAAGACTGCTAGGATTCATTCTCTTAATAACACTGCTTGTCTTTCTCAAATACTGTCTCTCTCTCTCTCCCTTCTGCTAAGGCAAATACTCCTAAGGCACCTAAGGGTAATTGTTCCCAAGGGAGAAATAGCAAGGCGGTCTGCGTTAGGACCATAGAGAAGCCAGGGTTGGAGACCTGGCCAGTACTAGGCCACGACAAATGGCACCCCAGATGGGACCCAACATCCCTCGAACTCCAAACTTCAAAAGTCAATGTCTCTAACATTTATTAATATTGCTCCAAATACAGAGAGTGAAGCAAGACCCCAGGCAAAGGAAAGTTTCAGAAATCTGGGAACAAAGTGGTCACAACTCATCCTGTGACAAACTAACAGCTAAAGCACACATGCTCTAACTTTGCTCTTGCCTTGTGAATTATAAGGTAACAAAATACGGAAAAGAACCCAAGAGTTTAAAAGAACAGGAGAAATTACCTACCCGTGAACTTTACATGAAGCACAAACAGCTAATTATTTGCACCCACTTACTATTCATGATAGAGATAGAAAGGTACAGTCTTTAGAAAGCTTCTCTATACATCCCACCAGGCCCTCTCTACTTCCTTTCTGCGACCTATCAGCACCCTCACTAACTCTCACAGGCATTCTTTGCTTAACCAGAAATTAAAACAGAAAAGAAAATAAAAGAACATCCAAGTCATAAAGGACCCTAGAGAATTTCCTAAAAGCAAATAAACAAAAAGTACCCTTAAAGAAGACACAGGTCCGGAAAGAGAAATGGGTTTTTTTTTCCAAGTTTACAGAGCTGCTACCCACTCCAGGGTTAAATTCTAAGACTTGTGACACTCAGCCCAGAATCCTTTCCCCAAAATGACTCTGGCTCTTCTATAGTTACCATAATACAATTATTCTGGGTTCCAGGAGCTGAAGAAATTGAATCTGGCCTGGAAACAGGTACTTTTTCATTCATTTCCTTCATATGTTTCTGTCTTTAGCCATTTACTCCCTATCAGACGGTGACTGAGAAATCGTCATTCAGAAATGCACATCTCTATTTTTCTTTTCAGTTTTTTCTCCATTGTCTTAATGATGCCTCAAAGACCTTGGTAAGAGAATAGAGTCTTGTAAGTCTTCTTGTTTTTCAATTTTATCACCTTCTAACTGTGAACTACAAGACAAGCTAATCTCACTGGACGGGAGTGTCTACATCTATCAAGGATTAAATGAGTAAATGCATACAAAGTTTTTTGCAGGGTACCTAGCACATTGCATACGTTCAGGAATGGATGTAATCAGTGGAATAACTTGCTGGAAACCATAGTGCATCTGAGTACTTTATTGACAGGGAATATTCCAAAAACTTCCTAGAGAGACAATGCTGCATTGCACACCATTCCAGCATCTCTGTCACTTTAAGATAGCTAGAGCTTCCTTCCCACCTCTGTTTTTTTCCAGCTTTTTTTGTATTAGATCATAACTACATACATTACTGCCTTTATAGGATACAATGTGCTGATTTTGTATACAATTTGGAATGTTTACATCAAACTGGTTAACATAGCATTCATCTCATTTATTTAATTGTTGTGTTTAGACAATTATACGCTACTCTCAATATATTTGACATGTACCCTTGCAATATCCACAGTAGGTGACAGAAAGAGCACTGAGAGCATGGTCTGACTTTGTTTTGTTAAAGACTGGAGAGGAAGGAACAAGAAAACAGTAGAACACATTTCTAGAGTCCTTCCAAAGGGGGGTGCCCTATAAGCCTAACACAAGTTGGCCAGGTGAAAAGCCCTCCAGCCTTCTCTATCTGAATTTACCATGGGGCAGTACACATGAAAGCATTTCACAAGCATCTCAATCATAGGAGAATATACACTTTAACCTTCTCACAGGGATATGGCCGTAGGAATTAATATGTGAGTACTAGTGTAAGAAAAATCATGATTAAATATGATATATAAGGGTTTAGAAAGGTATCTTAGTGGGAGAGTTGAGTAATAACAGTGAGAAGTCTGCAAGCACATAAATGAAAATGTTATGTGAATATACGAATCTAGTGCGTACAACTGAGAGTGTGTGCATATGTAAATACTGCATGGGTCAGTGCAGACTGAGTATGCGCAGATAAAACAAGTGTGTGATAAAGAGCACAAAGGTCAAGAGGAGCGTGTAAATGTTTCTCTACAGGGCTCGGCGCCTGTAGCTCAACTGGCTAAGGCGCCAGCCACGTACACCTAAGGTGGCAGGTTCGAATCCAGCCCGGACCCGCCAAACAACAATGATGGCTGCAACCAAAAAATAGCCAGGCCTTGTGGCAGGCACCTGTGGTCCCAGCTGCTTGGGAGGCTGAGGCAGGAGACTCGCTTGAGCCCAGGAGTTGGAGGTTGCTGTGAGCTGTAATGCCACGGCACTCTACCCAGGGGGACAGCTTGAGGCTCTGTCTCAAAAAAAAAAAAAAAATGTTTCTCTACATAAGTAGCAAAAATATGAGAGATGGAGACAGTGTTGTGGGTGAGTAATTTGTTGGAGCCTGAGTGAGATCCAGTATAAAGCTGCTATGAAGGTACATAGATATGTCTATATAAATAATGAGTATCTTGAGAGTATCTTGAAAGGGTTTTTGGAACAATGTTCTCCCACAGACTGAAGGCTAGGGTGCCTATGTTATACATAGAAAAATAATTATTCTTTTACTAATTTTCTACACTCAATTTTCCAAAAACAAATAACTTTGTGTCTTTGTAAAACAAATATATATATATATATTTCCTCTGCCAATGGTAAACCTATTTCCAGAAGTAACTAATTCCACACCGTCAGCCCCTTTCCCTCTCCAGCCAAGTAAACTAGCTCTGGAAAGTTCTCTCATTAACTAACAACACACAATTAAAAAACACTCTCAGGAAAATATTGAAGGGCTTCCAAAAGCTATTCGTGATTCAAACTTCTGATTTTCTCCAATCATGACTACCTAGGAATTATAGTTAATGTGTTTCTATTGAATGATGCTTATAACAAACATGAAAGTTGTAGATTATATAGTTTAAATACTTTCCTTCTACCCTATTTATATTATCAAAGTATTCATCAGTGTCTTCCTTCTTTCATAAAATAGAGGAAAAACTCAGCCTGAAACCTCATGATCAGAAACCTATGAAGAAACCTTTGCTAGCATCCTCCCCAAACCTGTGATTTCATGAGTGCATCAGTTTCCAACTTGTGTAGACATTATTGCTGTGTCCCACTGCCTTATTTCTTATCATCCCATCAGAACCATTCTCCACATCGGAAGCTCTGGCCCTGAGGAGCGCCCTAAGTTAGTCCTGCCATGGGATTGTTCAATGCCACCCACCCTGCTTTTTTCCTGCTGACTGGTATCCCTGGTCTGGAGAGCTCTCACTCCTGGCTAGCAGGCCCTCTCTGTGTGATGTATGCTGTGGCTCTGGGTGGAAACACAGTGATTCTGCAGGCTGTGCGGGTGGAGCCCAGACTCCATGAGCCCATGTACTACTTCCTATCCATGCTGTCCTTCAGTGATGTGGCCATGTCCATGGCCACACTGCCCACTGTTTTCAGAACCTTCTGCCTGGATGCCCAGACTATTACCTTTGATGCCTGCCTAGTCCAGATGTTTCTCATTCACTCCTTCTCCATGATGGAGTCGGGTATTTTGCTGGCCATGAGTTTTGACCGCTATGTGGCTATTTGTGATCCCTTGCACTATGCCACTGTGCTCACCAACGAAGTCATTGCTGGAATGGGTTTAGCTGTGACTGTCCGGAGCTTCATCACCCTCTTCCCTCTTCCCTTCCTTATCAAAAGGCTGCCTATCTGCAGATCCAATGTTCTTTCCCACTCCTACTGCCTCCACCCAGACATGATGAAGCTTGCTTGTTCCGATATTACTATCAACAGCATCTATGGACTCTTTGTGCTTGTATCCACCTTTGGCATGGACTTGTTCTTTATCTCCCTCTCCTATGTGTTAATTCTGCGCTCTGTCATGGCCATTGCTTCCCGTGAGGAACGCCTCAAAGCTCTCAACACATGTGTGTCACATATTCTGGC
Source organism: Otolemur garnettii (assembly GCF_000181295.1). NCBI lineage: Eukaryota > Metazoa > Chordata > Mammalia > Primates > Galagidae > Otolemur > Otolemur garnettii. Next base: position 33,556,004 of record NW_003852396.1, read on the forward strand.
TGTACTTGCATTTTATGTACCAATGATTGGGGTCTCCACAGTGCACCGCTTTGGGAAGCATGCCCCACGCTACATACATGTCCTCATGTCTAATGTCTACCTGTTTGTGCCTCCTGTGCTCAACCCTCTCATTTACAGTGCCAAGACCAAGGAGATCCGCCAAGCCATTGTCCGCATGTTTCACCGCCTCAAAATATGACTTCAAGTTTGGTTTTAAGATCTGATGTTTATTGTGGCCATAGTCCCTCCTCAGTAGCATCATCATCATCATTATCATCATCAATAAGTATAAGATAGATATATGTAATGGGGGAAAGTAAAAGGCCAGGAAGTGGAGATGCAGTACTTATAACACAAAACAAGGAGTTCCAAATGCACAGTACATTCAGTAAACACCAGTGGAATTCATAGACAAACATTGGGTGCAACTGAGTGATTAGACAAGTTTTACAGACGAAGATTACTTAATATTCATAACAATTCTACAAGGCACAGGAAATAAGCTAATTGTATAGGTTGACATAAATAATATGTGATCCAGATGTCTCCCCTGTGTGCACCTAGCCACCACAAACAGAGCTTCTCTGTCTAATTGGCATCTCTTACCATCATTGTGGCCATCTTTGCTTTCCCCACACTGTCATTTGCAAACATACACACATTTCTTTAACTTCACAAAGTGAAATCCAGTGCACTGTCAGAACTCACCACAAAATGTCTGAACAAGTATAACCCAGGATAACTGATAGTATCTCTAGTTTCCTGTCTACTTCTTTATTCAGACCACCACTCAATCCTCTCTCAAGGAAAACAATGGTCAATATCTGTGATATCTGAGTTACAGACATTTTACAGAGAGGGGCTATGATGCTAGGAGTATGAACTTTCTCCCAGACAATGACATGTTTAGATGTGTTAGAAATTATATCTTTCTAGGTTTTCCACCTCCAAAAAAAAAAATAAACTAGGATAGACAGATTAAAACACTTATAAGGTAGATACTAGCAAATAAGTCTTGCAAACTTGCTCTTAGATTTATTTTCTATAGATGTGTGATAAGGATGCAATAAGAATTTCTTTGGCCTAATTTTAGTGATCTCAGACTACATTTAGGTTTATTTCTACACAAACAAACAAACACACACATACACACAAAAAGATCTATCAAGTCTAACCTAAATCACCAGGGAAACTTATCTGGAGATAAGTGGCAGCAAAACATATCGTTATCTAGAGTTTTTTCCCTTTGTAGAAGCTTTGTTGAAATGCTATCAGGAAATGACCATGGCAGAAAGAAGGAGTCATTTACAAATAGAGATAATGTAAGTATTGGGGATCCAGATTTTCAAAAAAAATCTATAACTGCAATGAAAGGCTCAGTATATGTGTCCTAGCCCACTAAATAGATTATTTTTAGGGGAGTCAGTGAATAGTACAACTCAGTATGATTTCAGATGGAAAATAATTAGGATATTTAGTAGTCTAGAGTACAATATGGTCTTCAGTCAACTTAAATAACTTTTCTGATTGACATAAGAAGCTTCTATTTCAACATCATATAAAAAATAGTACATTTAATGCCTTGATATTTTAGTTTCAAATGAATGCAAAGCCACAGCTTAAGAAAGCTGGTAAATGAAAGTAAACAATCACTGATTTCCACCTCACAGAGTGCAAAGGAGACACCCTTTGACAAAGGCCTGACTTTGAAATCTGTTGGTTTAACAGGAGGAAGGACAAGGATCCATGGAATAGCAGCTGCCAAAAGAGCCTCTGGTTCTTTCCCATCTGATTTGCCTTTTCCTTTCTCCAACCTCAGTTGAAGAGCTATTGATTTTCAGGGGCTAAAGAAAAAAGAATTTTGAAATTTCTTTTCCCCTTGTGAATTAGGTGCCACAAGAAAAAGTTAGAGCCTCTTATGCATCTCTAATTTGAAGAAAACCCAAGCAAACTCTGTTTTTTGATGTTCCTTAGAAACCCATCTATCATGTTTTAGTGTATGTCTTTTCTTTAAAATTAACCTTTTCTTCCACTGAAATAACAAAGATACCTACATTTTGACCTAGAATAAAAGTAAAAAGAAAATTTTGGTAATTCTTTTTTAAAGTCCCTAAGGCCTACCTTTAGGATATGAAAAAAAAAAAAATGAAAAAAAAATTGAACATATTTCACCTAAGCTTCTGAGGGGACTAGTTTAAGGTTTATGGGAGGAAAAACATGAATAATGACTGTAATGTTTTTGTCCTACCTTATCATACATGGTGCATTTCTCATCCTCCAGGACCAACGTTGGGTAAGTTGGTGAGGAGAAAGAAAAACTGCTATTTTTCTTGGCTGGCAACGAGCTTCACTTTCTGAATATCACAAAGGGACCTGCCCTACCTCAATTGTTCATTTTCTAACATGGGCTCATAATAGCTTATTTGTTTATTTATTCACTTAACAATATTTATTGCAACCTGCAAAGTGTCAAGAACACTTTGAGGACTAGATTTGAGGACTCAGTGATTATGGTACTTAGTCATGCGAGCAAAAACTACCTGAAGAGATATGTGAGGGCTGTGTCAGCACCTCCTGGGATTTGTTTCCGAACTACATAGTCCTTTTAGATGCCTACGTACAGTGCTTCTCCATGCTTTGAGTGGCTACAGGATTACAGAAGGGTGTTAGTGGTGGAAATATAATAAATGTCCATGTGAACCGTGACAAGACAGAATAAAGGCTGAGAAGCTCAGGGCTATGTATTTAAGGCAAACATCTCACAATTACGAGCTAGAAGAAATCATCTTCCCAGGTGAAGATTTATATTTTTTTCTTTTTTTTAATTTTTTTTTTGAAGATTTATATTTTTATAAGGAAAAACAGACAATAAAAACCCGGAGCTGGAAGATATTCTTCTTAGCAAAGCATCTCAAGAACGGAAGAAGTATCCAATGTACTCAGTCCTACTATGAAACTAATTTATAGCTTTCATATGAAAGCTATAACCCAATTATAGCCCAAGAATATGGGGAAAGGGGAAGGGGAGGGGAGGGGGAAGAATGGGTGGAGGGAGGGTAATTGGTGGGACCACACCTACCATGCACCTTACAAGGGTACACGTGAAACTTACTAAATGTAGAATATAAATGTCTTAACACAATCACTAAGAAAATGCCATGAAGGCTATGTTAACTAGTTTGATGAAAATATTTCAAATTACATATAAAACCAGCACATTGTACCCCATGACTGCATTAATGTGCACAGCTATAATTTAATAATAATTTTTTTAAAGTGCCTGAGAGTCAACATTTTTATTAGCCTTAATACCCAAGCTCACTGTCTCTGAGAGAGACAAATTCTTCCGTAAATGTTGAATAGGTTAAAAATGGATAGAGTTGGGTTGGCGCCTATGGCTGAAGTGGCTAAGGTGCCAGCCACATAGACCTGAGCTGGCAGGTTTGAATCCAGCCCAGGCCCACCAAACAACAATGATGGCTGCAACCAAAAA
>NW_003852396.1:33560339-33562087 GCF_000181295.1 Otolemur garnettii
TTGTGGCAGGCGCCTGTAGTCCCAGCTACTTGGGAGGCTGAGGCAGGAGACTCACTTGAGCCCAGGAGTTGGAGGTTGCTGTGAGCCGTGATGCCACGGCATTCTACCCAGGGCGACAGCTTGAGGCTCTGTCTCAAAACCCCCCCCCCCAAAAAAAAACTCTATTTTTCACATTTGATAATTATAGAGTCTGTCAATATTGATTGCACAGTAGTAAAACAGACCATATGTATACACATATGATGACATGTATACATATTTATAAATTAAAAAAATATTTTCCATATTACAGAAGTACTCACTCTTCCCACACACATGCCATATAAGTAACTTTTCAATTTTATAGTGGAGATTGGGATGGATTTTTTTTTAAAGCCTAACAAATACTGAGGGCAGCAGTGTGGTTTCTGATACTCAAATATAGATACGGAAATGGTACTATATAGAAGTACTTTTCTTTTTAAGAAGAGGGAAGATTCCTATTGTCCACATGATTCTAAGGACCATAATTTTGTTGTTGTTGTTTCATTTTTTTCTTTTTTTTATTATTAGAGATTCATTAAGGGTACAAAGAACCAACTTACACAAATTGCATTTAGGTAAAGTCCCTCTTATAATTGTGCCCTGCCCCAAAGAGAGGACCATAGGTTTTTGATGTTTTTCTTTCATTTCTGTTCACCACTGTACAGTGTAGGCTCATACCCCCTTTTTTTTAGAGTTTTTTTTATTAAATAATTAACACATAGATCATGAATACATTAAAACATTTATGGGGTACAATGTGCTGATTTCATATAGAATTAGGAATGCTTACATCACGCTGGGTAATATATACCTCGTCTTCTTTACTTAATTATTGTGTTAAGACATTTATACTTTATACTTAATAGATCCGACATGTATCCTCGCAATGTGCAGCACAAGTATGATCCAGCATTCACCCAGAACATATGGCCTGACATATAGTGCACCAATCTGTTTGAGTGTGCCTGAAGGGCATTAGGTGTGGCCCTCTACAACACAGGGGCCTGCAGGTTTGTGGGCCTTGATACAAAAGCCCTAGGTGCCAGAGATCTTGCTCTGCTGGCTAGTGCATAGAGCTGTGGGGGATGGGCTACTGGACGGCTCAAGCTTTCTCCTCACACAAGGACAGTGGAAAGCTGCTGAATGTACTCTCCAATGCAGCTTTACTATACGGTCTCCACGCAGCTCTCTTATCAGTGAGAAGGCGTGTAGCAGTGACAATGAGTCCCTCCCAACAGCTTAAGTTACAGTGTCTGCACAAAAAGTTCAAGGCACTAGGATGCTCTCTTTACCCCTTCCCCATGTGTAGGGGTCTCCCATTCTCAGCAAGTGGAGCTCCCCATCCCGTCTCCTTCACTCTGAGTGTCTTTTGTCAGTTGCCTAATGACTTACAGTGCTCTCTCCAAAAGCATCCATCTGTACCTGGGCCTCCACTTGTAGGTTTTGATCCATCCTGGAGAATGGCATGAGCAGGCTGCTTATCGTCTATAATCTTGATGCTCCCCTCTGTTTTTAAAGATTAAGGGTACTCAAAATTTTTCTTTAAAAAATTCTTAGATGATAGTTATGATCTCAAGTAACATAATCCCTAGTTATAACATAATATAACTAATTTATAGATCGGCGCACGGCCTACAGATATATGAAAAAGTGCTCACCATCCTTAATCATCAGAGAAATGCAAATCAAAACTACTTTGAGATATCACCTAACTCCAGTAAGAT
>NW_003852396.1:33563922-33570830 GCF_000181295.1 Otolemur garnettii
GGCTGGTGCAAGCTCTGCTCTTCCTTTATGATAAAGAGGATGAGGGTGTTGCCAAGGATGGAGATAGCATAAAGCAGCAGGAGGAGGGCAGCCAGCCCGTGTTCCAGGCCCTTCATCTCTGGAAACCCTGTTAGTGTGAAGCTGGTGTCACTTGAGATGTTGGTCCCAAACCTCCCCATCAGGGTTTCTGAGTCACCTTTGGAGAAATGCAACCAGAGTGAATGGAGATGAGACAGTAGAAGAAAGGAAGACCAAGGGAAAATGTTGTCTTAGGATAGTGATGCTTAGATTCCAGTACCAAAGACCATGAATAGTTAGAAAATAGCTGGTGATATTTATAGTCTTGTTGTGTTCACCAGACCCTTCCCCCTAGAAATCTGTTGACTCATTTTTTGGACAATATCCCTGGTTCTTTCTATGTTTGTGTTTTTTATATAGGTTCAAATCTTTCACTTATGAGGGAAAATAGTTTTTTTTTTTTCTCTCTACCAATTTTAAGCCATAAGATTATTTAATAAGTGAAGTACGGTATATCCTCTGTGAAGTTTGTCCTTAATCTCTGCCTATTGATTTATTCCCTCTTGTGCAAGTGATGACACTTTTGTTCATACTCTATGCTGGCTCTCCTTGCATGCCTCTGCTTGAGCATCACTCCAGTTCCTCGTCTTCTCTTTGTTGCTTGGGCCCCTCTTTTGTGCACTGGGCATCAGGAATATCACTCTCTCCTACAAAGGATCATTTTGCTTTTTTCCTATATGTTCACATTTTAATCTCTGTTTAGACCACGTGCTCTCAAAGTGCTTAGTGTTAGACCTCCTTGAAGAGTTTTTAAAAATCCCTTTGCTCAGATGAAACTCATACCAATTAAATAGAAATTTCTGCAGGTGAAACTCAGGAATCAGTATTTGTTTGAATTTCCAGACATTTCTAATAACTAGCCAAGTTTGAGAATCAGGGGTTTAGATCGCTCCTAGCAGTATTGAAATATGTCCCTTCCCTACCACTTTCTCCTCTCTCAGGATCGATTTCAGGGATTACCATCATAGGAAAGAAACAAACAAACAACTACAGTAAACTTCTTTATTGCCCCTTTACGTCCTTGTAGTAATTACCCACTCCTCTGCTCCTTTTGACACCTAATATTCTCAAATTCACTTTCTACTCATAATGTCCTCCCCGCTTCACATCAATGATTCCAAATTTATACCTCCTACCCAGGCCTCTTTTCTTGGTATGGATTCAATCATCCCATTCCTGGCATCTCAAGTGTAACATATGCAAGGTTGAACTTTTTGTCAATTACCAGGCTTGGTCTTCATAGTCATCTTCTCATTATCTGTCCAGGTGTTTGTGCCAGAAAAACATGGGAGGCATCCTTAACGTGGATTATCCTGTCCCATTCTCGTCTATTAATCTGCTGTCATCTGTTCATTATACTCTCAACCCTGGTTTCTCCTCTCTATCTCACTTCCAACTGCAGCCTGCAGCTCAGCGTCTGTAACCAGGATCACTCCAGTCCCTTCTGGCCTGATTGCCTAGCTTCATGCTTCTCTCTATTCCATTCTCTATGCATCAGTCAAATTGTGTGTTTATTATATAAATAAAAAGACATTAAACTCCCACTGAAAATCTTCAAATGGTGCCCATTACCATTCAAAACCAGAGTTTAAATAAAAATTGAAGCCCTTAGCAGGACATGCTGAAGCAGTGTCATTACCTGGGAACTTATCATCTTCCAATGAATGAATCTAATCATTCTTTCATCACCTCTCTGTTCCTGGTGTTTCCTATTGTATAGTCTCATGCATATTTTCCCTTGTAGCTCTTCTTATCACAGTTTAGATTACAATGTAGTATTGTCTATTTCTTTGTTTATTTGGTTAGTATGTTTCTCCCTCAATAAGTTATAAGCTCTCATGATTTTCTGTGTTTCTTCTCATTTTATCCTCAAAGCTTAAGCAAGCGACTGAACATACAGAGTTCTAGGCCAGGACTCAGAGTTTACTAGTTCTAAATTTAATTTTTAAAATTGACCTATCTTAGGAAAAAGATACTAAAACAAGAGATACATTTTTTAAGTATGAAATAATTCAGATTACTAAAACAACTCCCCCTTGCACCTAATAGGTCATATGTAATCACTGCTTTGCCACACCCCAGCTGTGAATTCCATTACCTTCTTTATATCTTATTTTCACTGTAGCATCCCATATAGCCTATGGCTAGGAGGAATGAGAGTTATAGGAAATACCTGTAATGGAACACCTTGGTGAAAAGGGCATGGAGAGAGATTTGGTTCTAACAAGCGCGAGAGTGCTCATGAGATGAGAGCAGTGGTGAATTGGCAGTCTCTACACCTGTGGTGTTGAGACACATGAGCTCAGCCTTATATTAGGCTGGAGGAGAAGGCAGTTGGGGGCATGCGCATTCTATCATGGATCCACTTACTCTGACTCCGTCTCCTCTCCTGCCTGCAGAACGCCAGCACGGCATCTCTGCTGAAGATTACCAAGATCTGCTAAAGACTAAGAGCTATCTGTTCTAAGAAGACCATTACTCTCTCTAAGAAACTCTGTCTCTCTCTCTCCAGCTAAAGTAGATAGCCCTCAAGCACCTACGAGAAACTGTTCCTGAGCAAGGTAGCTTAGTGGTCCGTGTCCAGAACCTACCTAAGCTGGGCCCAAGACCTGGCCAGTCCTGGGCCCTGACATTTCACATCCATAGAATAGAAAAGGAATGGAGAGTAAAACACTGAAAATGTTTATTCAGATCCCAGGTTCAATGCACGTCCTGAAGAAATAGTAACCAAGAAGGCTGTGATGATTAGAGATATTTAGGGCCTGAGAATTCCTGGTCCTCATTATACTCTCAACCCTGGTTTCTGTCTTTACATTTTCTGTTTCCCAGTTAAAAGCTGTCTTCTTTTGCCTAGCTTTTTATTCACTCTCTAACGAGAATATTGGAGTATGAACTAATCACACTGAAGCATCCCCACCAAACAAGAGTGTCTGAGGTGCCCTCTGAGTTGGGTCTCTGTGTGCTGGGAACCACAGAATAAAGCCCTGACACAAAGGACAGGATAGTGAGATTTCAGGCATCAACAGTTATAAATGTGGAATATGAGGATGAGAACAGAATTGGGGTGCAGGAGATTAAAAAAAACTCTAAAATTACATCACAAATGACCTCTACTTTCTCAAAAGGTTGTATACAATCACTTTAGGATTTTGAAGCAATGAATGAGATTCCTGGGGCCCTGGGTGAGGGAAGAGCTAAGATCCCCACTTACCTCCACAGGGTAGTTTTGGAGGATGGGAGAAAGGTAGGTGAAAAGTCCACTGAGGGGGGAAATACCATGGGCACCCAACTCTGCACTCGGTCTTGCTGCCAGGTTCCATCTACTTCCTGCTCTGAGCTCTATAAACCTCCATCTTAACAGTCCCCTGGAGAGGTAGCTAGGTAGCAGGGAATGTGAGAAATCTCAGGTGGAAGGCTACTCTGTGTCCTCTTATTTGTCCCCCTTAGAGGTTTTAAATATATTGAGAGTGAGAACTGCGTTCTCCTGGAGTGAGCAATATATTAAACTCTTAAATTTTTTAATAGAAAAACAAGCCCAGTAAGTCAAGAACAGAGCTAGGTCGGATCCCAGACCTACTGATTTTCACTGATTTTCAGATTAGGGCTCTTTCCACCAACTATGCCACAACTCACATGGATTTCAAATGCAAAATGGCATAACCAACAAAAGCCTAATTCCTTAGGGTTGCATAGATCATCCTGGTTTTCCCAGAACCGTACTGGTGTTAGGACTGTAGGTCCTGCACTGGGAGAAGCCTCTCAATTTTGTCAAATGTGGACAATTTGTCACCCATAGCCAGACTTGGATTCAGACTATCTCCTTCCTTGTCTAAGTGAATGTCATTAAGAAAATTATTTGATTAGTTCAAGTTTTAAATTTCCCATTTGTAAAATGAGTTATAAATTTCTATAGATCTGCACAAACAGTTCTACAACATATGTGCTTATCAAACAAGAACTACTGTAAGGACTTGCCAGTTTTTCATCTGTCAGGAAAGAACCTTAACAGAGGCTCGGCACCTGTAGCTTAAGCAGCTAAGGCACCAGCCACATACACCTGAGCTGGCAGATTCGAATCCAGCCCGGGCCCGAAACAACAATGATGGCTGCAACCAAAAACTAGCCAAGCATTGTGGGGGGCACCTGTAGTCCCAGCTCCTTGGGAGATGGGAGGCAGGAGAATCGTTTGAGCCCAGGAGTTGGAGGTTGCTGTGAACTGTGATGCCACAACATTCTACTTAGGGCGACAGCTTGAGGCTATGTCTCAAAAAAAAAAAAAAAAACTCCATCCATATATATGGATAGAGTTCCAAGTAGCCTTTTCTGTATTTGAAATAATATTATAAAAACAAAATCTATTGTATTATTTTAATGCATCTAAGAATCAGAAACTTAAGCAAATTTTTGACTAAATGTGCAAGTGGCAAGTCAAGTCAGTCTGAAACTCAAAGAAATTCCCACTGAACAGATTCAAAACTTTACAGAACTGCTCTGTAAGCAGAGCAGTTAATTTAGAAATCTTCCCCATTGTCAATTATTGAAAAAGGTATGGAGACCAATGGTTACATTCAATAGGAATTGGATTCAGCATTTAGAATTCAAATATTTATAAGAATGTTTTTACAAATAACGTAGAAATACACTTTTTTTATTACAAAAAGAAAAAGAGTTCTAAGACACTACTCAGGTGTAAACTGGACAATTTGGCTCTATTTTTAAACTGAGATTTTTTTCAAAATGATTTAATTAACCATCTCAGCCTTCAATCCATACAAAAATACCATAAACATGTATATAACTTTTTATTTAAATATTATACTATATGAAATACTTACCCTACCAGTGTGAACAAATAGAATTTATTTCAGATATAAAAATTCTATTTTTCACATTCGATAGTCAATATTGATTACACAGTAGTAAAACAGACCATATGTATATACATGACATGTACACCTACTTATAAATTAAAAAAAAAATTTTCATATTACAGAAGTACTCACTCTTCCCATACACATGCCATATCAAGAGACTTTTCAATTTTATAGTGGAGATTGGGATGGATTATTTTTTTAAAGCCTAACAAATACTGAGGTCAGCAATGTGGTTTCTGATATTCAGATATAGATACTGAAATGGTACTATATAGAAGTACTTTTCGTTTAAGAAGAGGGAAGACTCCTATTGTCAACACGACTCTAAGAACCATAGTTTTGTTGTTATTTTGTTTTGTTTTTTTATTTTGGGGGGATTCTTTATGGTTACAAAGAACCAAGTTACACTGATTGCATTTGTTAGATAAAGTCCCTCTTATAATTGTGTCCCACCCCAAAAAGGGGACCATAGGTGTTTGATGTTTGTCTTTCATTTCTGTTCATGACTATACAGTATAAACTCATACCCCTTTTATTAGAGGTTTTTTAATTAAATCATAAACATAGATCATGTACACATTAATGCATTTATGGGGTACGATGTGCTGATTTCATATAGAATTAGGAACACTTAGATCACACTGGTTAAAATATACCTCATCTTGTTTACTTAATTATTGTGTTAAGACATTTATACTTTATACTTATAGATCTGACATGTACCCTTACAATATGCACCATAGGTGTGATCCCATCATTCGCCCAAAACATATAGCCTGACATATAGTGTGCCAATCTTTTGGGGTGTACATGAAGGGCAATGGGTGTGGCCCACTACAATGCATGGGTCTGCAGGTTTGTGGGCCTTGATACAAAAGCCCTAGGTGCCAGGGATCTTGCTCTCCTGGCTAGTGTACAGGGTTGTGGGGTTGAGGCTGGATGGTTCAGGCTCTCTCCTTATACAAGGGCATTAGAAAGCTGCTGAACACACTCTCCAATGCAGCTTTACAGTATGGTCTCCATGCAGCTCTCTTAATCAGTCTGGAGCCTTGTAGCAGTGCCGATGGGCCCTTCCCCACAGTTCGAGTTATAGTGTCTGCACAAAGAGTATAGGGTACTGGGATGCTCTCTTTACCCCTTCCCCATGTGTAGGGGGCTCCCAGTCTCAACAAGTAGAGCTCCCCGTCCGGTCTCCTTCACTCTGAGTGTCTTTTGTCAGTTGCCTGATGATTTACAGTGCTCTCTCCAAAAGCATCCATCTGTACCTGGGCCTCCACTTGCAGGTTTTGATCCATCCTGGAGAATGGCATGAGCAGGCTGCTTATCGTCTATAATCTTGATGCTCCTCCTCTATTTTTAAAGGTTAAGGATACTCAAAGTTTTTCTTTAAAAAATTCTTAGATGATATTTATTGTCTTAAGTAACATAGCCCCTGATTATAATATAACTAATTTATACATAAGTTTTTATCTATTTCTTTTACGAAATTTTCTTCAAAGAATAGATGTTATTACTATATTGGGATAAAAATGGATCTAATTCAAGACCCTCTTCCATGTAGAGGCTGAGAGAATTCATTTGTGACAATCTTATACATGATTAATTACAACATACTGCAACATAATATTTGAGTTGTATGTTGTAGCCATCCAATTCCACATAACTTGTGCAGGTATCCGATTGTAGGTTCCCAATTTTCTAGAAGGTTTAATTTTCTAGAAGAAAATTAAAAGACTCCAAGGCATAGCCTGGTAAGCCTAAAAATATCTGCAAACAAAAAGCTCCTAAGGCACTTGGCTTTTCAGGAGGCTGTTCCCCTAATCAGAGCTTAGGTCGCATTAGCATCTTGTGTATCCTCCTGCGAATCTCCTTCGTCTTGATAGAATAGATAATGGGGTTGAGCATTGGAGGCACTAAGAGATAGACCAGGGATATAAACTTGTGCACATACTCAGG
>NW_003852396.1:33571442-33603293 GCF_000181295.1 Otolemur garnettii
GGCTGGTGCAAGCTCTGCTCTTCCTTTATGATAAAGAGGATGAGGGTGTTGCCAAGGATGGAGATAGCATAAAGCAGCAGGAGGAGGGCAGCCAGACAGTGTTCCAGGCCCTTCATCTCTGGAAACCCTGTTAGTGTGAAGCTGGTGTCACTTGAGATGTTGGTCCCAAACCTCCCCATCAGGGTTTCTGAGTGACCTTTGGGGAAATGCAACCAGAGTGAATGGAGGTCAGACAGTGGAAGAAGTGAAGACTAGAAGTAGATGGTGTCTTAGGCTAGAAGGGACAATGATGCTTAGATTCCAATAGCAAAGACCATGAATAGTCTGAAAAAAGTTGGTGATATTTCAGACCATTTATAGTCTTGTCATGGTCTCCAGATCCTTCCCCCTAGAAATCTGTCAACTCATTTTTGGACCTTATCCCCGGTTCTTTCTGTGTTTGCATTTTTTATGTAAGTTCAAATCTTTTACTCATGAGGGAAAATGCTTTTTCCTTTTCTCTCTACCAGTTTTAAGCCATAAGATTATTTAATAAGTGAGGTACAGTATGTCCTCTTTAAAGATTTTCCTTAATCTCTGCCTACTGCTTTACTTCCTCTTGTGCAAGTGATGACACTTTTGGTTCGTATTCTAAGCTGCCTCCCCTTTCTTCCCTTGAAGAACTTTTAAAAATTTCTGCTAGGATGTAGCTCATACCAATTAAATAGAAATTTCTGCAGGTGAAACTCAGGAGTCAGCATTTGTTTAAATTTCCAGGCATTTCTAATAGCCAAGTTTGAGAGTCAGGAGTTTAGATCACTCCTAGCTGCATTCAATATGTTCCTTCTCCCAACTCTTCCTCCTCTCTGAGGATCAATTTCCAGAGTTACTATCATAAAAAATGATCAAACAACAACAATAAACATCTTTATAAGCCCCTCATGTCCTTTTAGTAATCACTCCCTTCTCTGCTCCTTTTAATGCCTTATATTTTCAAATTTATTTTCTACTCATAATGTCCTCCCTGTTTTATATCTCCCATATACATGTCTCCTGCCCAGACTTCCTTTCTTGCTATGGATTCATGTTCAATTCTTCATACAATTCCTGGTATGTCAACTTTTAACATATGCACGGTTGAACTCTTTGTCAATTACCAGGCTTGATCTTCATAATCATCATCTTTTTATCTATGCAGGTGTTCGTGCCAGAAAAATCTGGGAGTCATCCTTGACCTTGCTCATCCTGTCCCATTTGCAAATCTATTAATCTGCTGTCACCTGTTCATTATACTCTCAGCCCTTGTTTCTCCTCTCTATCTCACAACTGCAGCCTGCAGCTCAGAATCTATAACCAGGTTCGCTCCCGTCCCTTCCAGACTGATTGCCCAGCTCACTGATGCTTCTCTCAAATCAATTCTCCTTGAACCAGCCAAATTATGTGTTCATCATATTAAAAAAAAAAAATAAAAGACAGTACACTCCTACTGAAAATCTCCAAACGGTGCCCATTGCCTTTGAAATAAGAATTTAAATAACAATCGAAGCCCTTACCAAGACATGCAGAAGCAGTGGCACTATCTGGGAACTTGTCATCTTCCAATGATTCTAATCATTCTTTTATCACCTCTCTGTTCCTGGTGTTCCCTATTGTACAGCCTCATGCATATTTCCTTTGTAAAGCCTCATATATTTTTCCTTTGTAGCTCTTCTTATCACACTTTAAATTATAATGACTGCAGCCTGCAGCTCAGCATCTGTAACCAGGATCGCTCCAGTCCCTTCCCTTTATGTATTTGTGTGATTATTTTATTAGTATGCTTCTCCCCCAATAAGTTTTAAGCTCCCTCGATTTTCTGTGTTTCTTCTTATTTTATCCTCAATGCTTAAGCAAGGGACTGAACATACAGAGCCCTAGACCAGGACTCAGAGATTACTAGTTCTGATTTTGATTTTTAAAATATTGAACAAATAAATAACTATCCTAGGAAAAAAGTACTAAAACAAGAGTTACATTTTTAAGTATAAAGTAATTCAGATAACTAAAACAATTCCCCTTTGCACTTAATAGCTCAGATTTAATCACTGCTTTTCTACACCCTAGCTGTGAATTCAGTTACCTTCTTCATATCTTATTTTCACATCTATACAATAGAAAAGGAATGTAAACATTGATAATGTTTATTCAGATCCCAATTTCAATGCAGGTACTGAATCAATGTAACCAAGAAAGCTGTGATGATTAGGGATATTTAGGGCCTGAGAGCTCTGGTCCTACCCCAAAATTGTCTCTACATTCTCTGTTTCCCAATTGAGCATTCTCTTCTTTTGTCCTAGCTTCGCACTGACTCTCTAACAACATCTAGAGTATGAGCTAATCACACTGAAGCATCCACACCAGACAAGAGCGTCTGAAGCGCCCTCTGAGCCAGGTCTCTGCGTGCTGGGAACCACAGAGTAAAGCCCTGACACTGAGGACAGGATAGTGGGATTTCAGGCACCAACAGTTATAGATGGAGAGCATGAGTGTGAGAACAGAAGTGGGGTGCAGGAAAAAAATCTCTAAAATTATGTCACAAATGACCTCTTTTTCCTCAAAAGTTTGTGCCCTAATTGCTTTAGGATTTTAAAGCAATGAACGAGGTTCCTGAGGGCCTTTGTGAAGGAAGAGCTAAGATCCTCACTTATCTCCACACGGTAATTTTGGAGGATGGGAGAAGAGGTAGGTGTAAAGTCCACTGCAGGGAGAAATGTCATGGGCACCCAACTCTGCACTCGGTCTTGCTGCCAGGTTCCATCCACTCCCTGCTCTGAGCTGTATAAACCTCCATCTTAAGAGTCCCCTGGAGAGGTGGCTGGACAGGAGGAACTGTGAGAAATCTTCAGAGGATAGCTACTCTCTGCCCTTAGAGGTTTCAAAGAAATTAAGAGTAAAAGTGGGTTGTCCTGGAGTAAGCAATGTATTAAAACTTTTAATTTATTGTTTTTAATAATGGAATTGAAGCCCAGTAAGTCAACAACAGAGGCAGATTGGATCCCAGACCCACTGATCTCTCACTGATTTTCAGATTAGGGCTTTCCCCTAACTATGCCACAACTCGCAAGGATTTTGAGATATAAAATAGTATAACCAACAAAAGCCTAAGTACTTAGGTTGGTATACGGGGTGATCATCCTGGTTTTCCCAGAACTGTCCTGGTGTTAATACTGAAGGTCCTGTACTAGGGGAGGCCTAGCCAAATGTGGACAACTTGTCACCCTCAGCCAGACTTGGATTTAAAACCACCTCCTATCTATCTAAATGAATGTCATTAAGAAAATTATTGATTCGTTCAAGTTTTAAGTATCCCATTTGTTAATAGAGTGCAAATTCCCATAGATCTGGACAAACAACAGTTTTACAATGTATTTGCTTATTAAACAAGAACTACTTTATGGACTTACCATTTTTCATTTGTCAGAAAAGAACTTTAACAGAAAGCGAAAGTGCCAGGAGCTCTGACGCAGACCCAGATTATCCCCAATGACCATGCTGTCTCTTATTGCCTGAGAAACTAAGAAGAGGACAAGTGTATTTATTCACCGAGTACCTACTAAGTGTCTGTGAGTCTACTTGGCACTTCTGTAGGGTAGTTCATTTCATTGCCAGAGAAAACCTTATGAATGCATTGTAGTATGTCTAAAATCAGTACTGGATTATTTAATGGGCAGAGTAAGCATATGTGTTTAGAACATCAGAAAAGTAAAGCATTCAAAAGCTTTACACATATCTATCAGATATTTTAAATATTAGATGGTTAAATAAATAAAATATGAGGTACTTTTAAAACATCAAAGTCTTCTCCATGTAAAATTAAGACTTTATCGAACTTCTTTTACCTATCTTAGGGTTTGATTTTTTTAATTATTTTTTAAATTTATGTACAGAAATACCAAGCCTGTTGGGAATTTAGAGCCTCTGAAGAATTTTGTTACTGGTTGCTTGTCGTGTCTGTGTTTGTGTGCATGAGTTTTGTGTGTGTGTGAGTGTGCATAAATCCATGTGCAAGAATAAGGGGAGAGTATTCATGGAAAAGTCCTTTTGTTTCTTGGAAGTGAAAAAAAAGATGTCTGGTTTCTTAGAATTAATCAGTCAGTCACAAGGTATCAGAAGAAGAAAATATAAAAAGATACCTTTATAAAAGTTAATTATTCTCAAAAATTTAAGATTTGACTGACTTAACCTGATTACAAATACAGGATATTAAAAATAGTTATCATTTACTGAGCATATCCTATATGCAGCAAACTTATTAGAATCTTCATAAACATTATTTAATATTCATAAAGGCTGTAAGATAGTATCTTTACACACCTTTACTGTAGAAAATAAGTGAGAGTCAGAGAGATTATGAAACTTCACAATTTTATGTCATAAAATTATTGGTGATCCAAGATTCCAATCCATAATGAAAAAAACACAATCGTAAACAAACAGGCTCCTCACAGTCACAACGTCACCAACTGAAAGAGGAGATAAAAGCAAAGAAAGATAGAGACATACAGGAGCCCTTGGCACACTCTGAGCCACAGGTGCTGCCCCTCCTTGCTTTTTTCCGTTTCAATTATAAAGGCCTTTCAGTTTCTTTAATCTACAAGGTTCATTTCTACTTTAAGGCCTTCATGGTGCTATTTCCCATGACCTGAAGGCTTTTCTCTATTCATCTTTCCTACTTATCTATCATCTCTCATTTAAACATCACTGCCCTGTGGAGTTACGAGGGTCCTCCTAACCCCTATCCTGGGTAAGGCTCTACTAATAAATACTTATATAGCATTCTCTGCCAGTCTTTTCTAGTATCTTCCTGAGTTGTGATTAAATAATCAAACACAAATGAAAAAACATGTGTTTAAGATCTCTCCCCTATGTTAGTATTGGAATTTCACAAAAGATGGGTCTATATCTATCGTATAAAGTCTTTGTAAAGTGTCTAAGTTATTTTTCTACCTTAATTTATCTAAGCCAATGTACACTAGAAAAAACTCACTGGACGCATAGGTTGTGTTAGAGATGCCTTTTCTGGAATAGCAGCACAGTAATCATAATTTTCTAATCTCTACATTGTAACTTTTTTTCCCCAGTATTAAAATTCATGTGTACTTACTGAGAGTGTTGTGTGTTGATTAACTCTACTAATTTATTTAAATTCACAAATCTCTTATGAAACAGATTCCATTATCAGCTGTATTTTGCATATAAGAAAAACAGAAGCATATTAAGTTAAACAACTTTTCCATAGTCACAAAACACACAATAACAGAATTATTAACTGAATTTAAACTATTATGCTGTATGACCTCCACTGGTGTTCAGAGGATATGTGACTTTCTGCCTCCTTCTCCAAGGATTCTTTTACTTCCTAACATGGGGTCTGGAGTGTTGTGGGTGCCCAGTACATATTAACTAAAGGAATGAATAATCATCCTTTGTGATGATCTGATACATTATAGATTAAATCATCAATGATTTAGCTGAAGGAGCCAATAAAAAAAAAACAAGAATTGCAAGAGTTTTCACAGTGTCATTACCAACTTGAAGTCATATTAGTCTTGGAATTAAGGTTAGACTGTGGGTTCACCTCCTACTCTGCCACTACACTAGTTGGGTTACTCAATCTGTGTGCATCAGTCTCCTCAGCTATAAAACAAGAATAGTATTTTTACCCACATGATAGGCTTGCTGCTAGGACCTAAAGATATGTTTTAAATACCAAAATAAATAACAAAATAAAATTATATTTGGATTTTCCTGGCACATAATAAGCCATCCAAAAATGGGAAGGTATTGGTTTCAGGGCATAAAATTTTCGTCATGCAAGATAGGTATATCATAGAGGTCTGCTGTATCACATAGTGCCTATAGGAACAATATCGTTTTGCATATTTTTAAATTTGCTGCAAGGATAGATCTTATGTTAATTATTCTTATTGCTAAAAAGAAAGCAGGGAAGGCAGGAAGGCAGGACAGAAGGAAGGAAGGGAGGGAAGAAGGGAGGGAGGAAACATTTAGAGGTGATGGATATATTTATGGCATAGATTGTGGTGATGGTTTCATGACTATATACTCACCTCTAAACTCATTGTATACATTAGATATGAAGAGATTTTTTTATTAAGAGATATGAAGAGATTTTGTATGTCAACCAAACCTTAATAAAGTAATAAAGAATGTTATTATAGGTATTACTTTGCAGCTGTAAAAATGAGCATCCGAGGTTTTAAATGACTGTTCTAGTTAACCCAGATAAATGCAAAAATCAGCTGGAATTAGTAGTACCGATGTCAAGCCTATCATACATAAAATGTTCTGTTATTTTGTTCCAAACTTACTATCTGATATTAGCCTTTGACTACAGATTTTTTAAAAATTCTGGTTAGCACAGACTTCTGAGGATGATTATGTGGATGAAAATTTGATGTGTTCCCAATGTATTAAGACATCTAACTCCCTGAGTGCAAGGGAGATGAGTCTCCAGACTCACGTCCAGAAACAGGTCCAAACACATAGTGATAGTGGGACCTCCACAGCCCAAGCCACATCTGGAAAGGAGTGGCTCTGGTGGAAAAAGAAACACTCGTTCTTTGAGATGAGCAGACAGGAGCGTTAAGCAGGACATCCGTACTCAGACTTCTCCCTTAGAGATTCACCTCCTTAGAGCTCTCAGATTATTCTGTTGCCTAAAGTGCTCTTTCTCTCTCTTCTCACCTCATTGCACATAAAATGCATAAGTCTTATAGGTAAGCAGAAAAATATCTTCCCAAATTTCACTAACCAGAGACTACTAAACAATTTTCTATTAATCTTTCTAAAATTACAAAATGTTTCATATATACAAATGATTAACAGTAACATGATTTATTAGTGTTTTTACTCAAAATAGTCAGCATCTCTAAGTGTTATTTGATAATATATATCTTATTTGAAAATATTCCTTCACAGTGGTTTACACATTCTCCCGAGTTATCTTATGCTAGTAATCTGTTGTGGCAGTGTATCTTCTATTTTAATTAGTGCAGCTTTCCTTCACATTTTAACATCTGGGAGGTCTACTACATTCCTGTTTCCATATTCTCCTCCCTTTCAAAACTTCCGAGGGAAATAAATCATGCTAGAATTATTTTTTTGGATGACCAAAAATACTCAGAACTAAGTAATTAGGAGAAGGGAGGTTGTCTTATGGGACCTCACCTATTGTGCACAATGCAATGGTACGTTTCAAAACTATTAAGAGTATAAATAAGTAAGTGAAGTGATGTTTATGTTAATCAGTTTGATGTAAGCATTCCACATTGTGTATCAAATCAGCACATTTACCCAATAAATGTTCACAGTTACGATTTAATTTTAAAAAAGGCAAAACTGACACCTTTACAATATTTGTTTAATCTTTCCATTCAGGTTCATGCTTTCATATCCATTCCCTCAATCTTATTTTTTTTAATGTACCATAATGTCTAAAAAATTTCTTCTATAAAATTTCTCACTGAGATATTTCTCAGATAAATTAATTTTTAATTTTGAAAATTTAAACATTTATTAATTAACATATTTGCTAGTGTTTTGGAAATTGCTAGTTTTGTATTTATATCTTCTCACTTTTTAGCAATCATTTTATTTAAATTGTTGTGTTTTCTTGATCCATATATTGGTGAATAATTCGAACAATGTGCAGCTTCCAGGCATATATGAGCATGGGGATGATATTCCAAACAGAGGCTGTTAGGAAAAAATACAGAGACATAAAGAAGCCTGCTCAGGGTAGAAAACATGGGTAAGGCGAGTAAGACATAAAGGTGGGCACTGCAGTGATGATGTAATTAATAGATACGCTAAGGATTTTGGACTTGATCCTTAGGCAGTAAGAGACCACAGGCTATGAGACATTTTATAACCAGATAGATGCTTTAGGAAGGTCACTATAGCTGAAGCATAGAAAAATGACAGAAAAGTATAATATACAATGTAATCATTTTAGAAGACAATGCCATGTCAAATGAGAGGTGATAAAAAAGGTTTAGAATGAGATGGCAGCAGTGGTGAGATAGAAGCAAAGACTGGATAAGTCAAAGCCTAATGACAGCTGTCAGGATTTGGTGTGCTATCACAGATAAAGGAAAAATGTAAGACAGTTCATTTCTGTACTGAATTTTACTACATTAGTCAAACATGAAGAAAATGGAAAACAATATGTTTTAAAAATGAGAAAAAATGATTTTCCTCTTATCTTAACCTGAAAGTATATGGTCTAAAACTTAAGAAAATTTACCAAAAAAAAGAGTGCTTTGTATTTAGACTTTTGTGTGTGTGTTTCATTTCACTTCTTCTGAAATCTACTATTGGTTACGTGTATTTATCATTTTTTTACTCATTAGTGTGATGAATTATATAGGCGCACTTCTGACACATGAGTAATTCTTTTACTCCCAGGAGATAGTTATATATGTATACCTATGTTCTCTGTCTCTATTATTTAATTCTAATCACAACATTTAATATTTACACATTTTTCATTAATATGTTTAGTCTATGAGATTTTTTGCTAATTATTTTCTATATTATTAATCAAGATTATATTTGCCTTTTTACCTAGTTTTCTACTTTTTTGTGTGATTTGAGAAATATAAGAAGAATAATCTAGACCTTAAAACCTTAAAACTGGGGCAAAAGTAATGGAAAAGATCATGTACTATAGCGTAGAGTATGATTTTTTAATAATGTTCAATTTCTTCCTCAGTTCCAATTATCACTTAATTTTTTGTTTATGTCTTGTAGTTTTTCTACTACAAAATTAATCAAGATTTAAAATAACTTACAGAACACTCTACTGTAATTTGTAAAATACATCTATCTGTTTCATGCGGTGGCTTCTCCTCTGGGACACTGAGGACTCTGAGGAGACAGGGAGTCCTAGGCCACAGCTTGTGTCACGAACACAACTGAGGTGGAATTTCTGGCTGAGAAGGAGCTGGTTACCATTATTCCTAACTTCAGTTTGATTAGGCTTCACCTCATGTGGGGTGGGGGGGAGACCCGGGGCCTTTTAACCCTGATTTGCCAGTAGAAGTGCCACCATGATTGGATTGTTACTGGAATTTCTTTCTTCAATAGGTCCTTGGTCTCAGGGACCACAGATCAGTGCTTAGGTAGGATTTATTATACAGAAAAGAATACAGAAAAAGCACCAGAGCTTCTTGCAGAGGGAAAGATTCACGTCGGAAAATCTCCACCTGAGTCCTATGTCTAGCGGTATGTAGGGTTGCCTGTGTCCTTTCTGGTTACGTTTGGTCAGGACTTGGTAAAACATGAATGGATACAGTCCCTTCTGCTCAGGGGAAGGTGAATAAGCCATTCCCTTCCAGAAAATCCCAGGACTAGGAAACTTACATGAAATTGTCCAGGCCTAGGAAATGGGGGTTCTGGTTCAGCCCTGAATGGGGAGACCCTGTATCAACCTTAGGCCTGTAAAATGTTCACAGGGGAGTAGCACAGCCAGAGTAGGGCTCTCTAGATCCAAGGGTGCTTCTGGGGTTGGCACCGGCAGCCTGCACCGTGGTCCCTCCAGACTTGGTGGGAACCTGCGGGCTTCCCCAGCATTGCCCTTCTCAGCTGCACTTGGTTGGGCCACACTTGGTTCTCCAGCCATCGCCTCCTGGCATCCCACTGCAGCAACAGCTGGGGGCAGCAACAGCCGGGGGCAGCAAAGCAGGTGAGGCAGGTCCTCTCGGACAGTGAGCAACCTGCCCTGTATTAGGATTGGCAATTGACCTGAAACAGACAGAAAGGTCACTTGCTCCCTCCAGAGTGGACTGATGTAGAAAAGTTGGAAAAGATGAGGGATCCTAGACAAAAGGAAGAAACTTTCACCCCAGGGCCTAGCCCTCACTACATGGACTTAACCAGACTCCAATTAAATCATGCTTCAGAAAACTTCCTGAAAGCAGGTGAGATCCAGACCTGGTCAAAGATATGTGAGGCACCAGCATAGCAAAACACCTGAGTGTCCAGTGACAGCTTTGTGAGACAGCAGGAGACCCATGCTTAGCTGCATAACTCGACCTTGATGGAGACGAATACCACACAAAAGCTCAATCACATCTACAAACTGCCCACAAACCTCCAACCTTCTGAGATTGCCCAGTCTCAGGACCTTTAGGGAAAGGCTTGTAACATGTAAAGGTCTGGCAGCAGGGGGGCGCTTGCTGGGGACAGGGGAGAGCTCGGACCTTACAGACCTGTTCCTGCTTCTCAGCTCAAGTAACAGTTTTGACTGTTTGAAAACCTTGTAAAATGGTGCAGGGAATGGACTCATAACATTGTTGGAGAAGCAACAAGTTTGTGATTAGACCTCAACTCACCTCCCCCAAATGTTCTTCAATTCCACATCTATTTCTAAAAACCATTTTTTCTCCCATGGGATAAAGAAAAAAAAAGGACAGACAAGTAAGTTATTCTCCCTAGAAGAACTATCAGGCACGGGTGAGTGTTCAGTGACAAGTGTGGTTATAGTAGGGGCTGGGATGTGCCTCACAGCTTTTTCCCCCTTCTTGATACTGATTCCTTGGACTAAGTTTAGACTCCTTACAGAGTTTGCTCACAGAGGAAGGCAGATGGAGCAGCTAGTGATGTGTCTCCTTTAAGCTTTAATCTACAATAAAAATGGAATCAACCCTATTTTTTAAAAAGAACAAATCTAGTAATAGTATATATGATTTCTAAACTTTGTTTTCTATTTTATTATATTTTCCAGAGATTGGTTAATTTTGAAAACTTGTGAAAGAATTAGATATTAGATTACTTTCAGCCTAATTCATTCATATTTAGTCCTATTATTTTTAATTATTTTATAAAGTATTATATTCCATTATATCTTAAATAGAATGCTTAATTTTTTAACTTTCTCCCTTTGTCATAAGAAACCCCACAAATCTTATGGGAGTATAAATTTAGGCAGAATAAATTGTTGTATGCATTTGAAATATTTTGCTAATAGTGTTCTTACTTTATTATTTCCAAAATTATAACTATACACTCCCCCATTTTCCCTCTCCCACTCTCTGCTCTCTTTCTCATTTTTTCCTTTTCTCTAATATAAAATAAACTTATACTTTTATATAACTTTTTAAAATTTTTTAAAATTTATTCATTTTTTATTTCTTCATGTGATATATACCTTTTGTTCTAAAAAATTATTACTGTACACAAAAACATTCACAATCTAAATGATAATAAATTTTACCAAATTTTAGTATTACCTAAGGTTAAATCATTTAATACAATTTACATGTGATCACATTCATCTAATTTTAAATGCAAGCCATGTGGATATTATTTGCTATTTGAAATAAAGTTAAGTATAGGTAGCTATTGTGTAACTGTGTCTATGTGCATTATTTTAATAGTTATCTCTTTGTAATAATACCGGGCAAAAGAATCCCTAGCCCATTATAACTGTGTTTCCATGGTAGCAAGTAATTTCCCTTGTAACAATTTCCCTTAAACAAAAATAATGGCAACATAGGAAATGATAAACTGATTATAAGGATGAATGTTTCTGAATTTAATGACAACAACAAAAGAAATAAGCAAATACTTTTCACTAAGTTATAGTCCAATTTACCTTGGCAAAACATTTTAGCTTGAGTCTTCACTATTGCTAAGTTGTATCCAACATCTGATGGCAGGAATCCTAATGGTAGGTCAGTGCCCACAAGGGTAGTAAAAACGCCTTGGCAAAGTAGGTCTTGAAAATTTAAATTGGTGGAAAAAGGGTAAACATCCCCTAAATGTTGGTTTTTAAATGAATGTCTGCTCTTCAAATCTTGGTTCCCAAAAGTATTTTGTGAAGTCTCCGACGGATCTCTTTGGTTTTAATGGAATAGATGATGGGATTGAGCATTGGAGGCACAAAGAGATAGACAAGGGACAAGAGCGTGTGTATGTACCTTGGGCCATGCCTCCCATAGCGAGCAGCCATGGACACACCAACCATAGGCACATAAAAGATGAGCACAGCACAGATGTGTGACACACATGTGTTAAGTGTCTTTAGACGTTCTTCCCGGGAGGCAATGGCTAGCACAGAGCGAAGTATGAGCACATAGGAGAGAAGAATGAGCGCAGAATCCAGGCCAAAGGTAGCAATGACAATGAACAGACCAAAGATATTATTGACGGTGGTGTCACCACAAGGCAGGCGAATCAGATCTGGATGCAGGCAGTACGCATGGGAGAGGACGTTGGCCTTGCAGAAGGGTAACCTCCTTAGAAGCAAAGGCAGTGGAAAAACCATACAGAAACTGCGGATGATAACAGACATGCCCAGATGCACCACACGGGTATCAGTGAGCACTGTGGCATAGCGCAGTGGGTTACAGATGGCCACATAGCGGTCAAAGCTCATAACCAACAGGATGCCAGACTCCACAAAGGAGAAGAGATGGATAAAGAACATTTGGGCCATGCAAGAATCAAAACTGATCTCCCTGAAGTAGAAGCAATATGTGACCAGTACTGTGGGCAGTGTGGACAAAGACACACCCATGTCATTTACTGATAGCAGGGACAGAAAATAGTACATAGGCTGATGCAAGCTCTGTTCCTCCTTGACAATGAAAAGGATGAGGGCATTTCCCACAAGGGAAACAGCATAGAAGGCACCAAGGAGCAGAAACATCCAGTGTTGGGAGTTCTCCAGCCCTGGGAGTCCTGTCAATGTAAAAGGAGGCCACCCTGAGCTATTGTCAGGGTTACCTCCCATGCTGGGACTCCTGACAAAATTCTAGGGCCACTCTCCTGTAACAAAGATAGACACAGTTATATGTATGGCCTTTGGTTAATATTTTAAGCCTCTCCTAAACTCTTTGGACCTTCAATTGATAGCATTCACTAACTTGATTCACTAAAACTCTCATTTTTGCCTCTCCTTGTTACCCAGATTTCTGAAATAGTCTGAGTCTTGTTGGTTTATCTGGCTGGCAAATCAGATCCCCTCACCTTCATTTATACATGTGGCTTTTGCCTCAATGCTCCTTCTCACATTCAGTGCTATGAGCTCTATTTTTCATCAGTATATGACTATTACTTTGTTCAAGATCTAAGACAAAACTCTTCTGATCAATACTTCAGCTGTTATTCCCTCTTTCTGTGCAAACCTCTTAATCTCTGAGCCATACTTTCTTCTGCTTGCCACTCTCTCATATGACTGAACTTCTGCTACTCCCAGCTTCCCTGCACTTATATAGACTCTCTGTTCTTTCATTCATTCATCCGGACAGAAGATAAATGAACAGAAAGATGTTCATTCACAGAGATAATGTGTCAGATGCTCATTGAAGTAAACTAGAATTCCATTTTTCCAACTACCTTTTCATTCTTCTATTTATTTAGCTTTACACAGCACCATTCTTCTCTCTGAATAATTTAATTACTAAAAGTAATTTCTTAACAATCTTTTCAGAACCAAATTATACTTATCTCCTGAAAGCCATGTTATTAATAATCATTTCTTTATGCTGCAGAATTGCTTCTCATCTATGTCGTCTATCTCTTTGAAAAACATCTTTATTCTTACCACAACAAATGAGTGAGATGATGGTTATGTTAACCTGTCTGATTTAAGCATTCCATATTGTATATCAAATCAGCACATTGTCCTCCATCATTGTACACAGTTATGATTTAATAAAAAATAAATAAATAGGGCTTGGCACCTGTAGCTCAGTAGTTAGGAAACCAGCCACATACACCGAGGCAGGAGGATTCAAACCCAGCCAGGGCCTGCTAAACAACAATGACAACTGCAAAAACAACAACAAAAAAAATAGCCAGGCATTGTGGTAGGTGCCTATAATCCCAGCTTCTTGGGAGGCTTGAGGCAAGAGAATCACTTAAGCCCAAGAGTTAGAGGTTGCTGTGAGCTTTGATGCCACAGCACTCTACTGCGGTCAATATAGTGAGACTCTGTCTCAAAATAAATAAATAAATAATCCTTATTATGCCCAAGATTGAGACTCAAAATTTAAATGTCACTTTGGCTTACTCTTTTCTTTTACCTGCTATATTAATCCAGGTAACAGCCAATAATCCTTCTTCTGTCAGCACCTTTCCCCAATTCACTCCTCTTGCAATGTCACACATTAGACACAAGATTTTCACGTGTGTTCACCAGAATAACAGATTCCTAGTAAGTATCTTGCCTTTCACTGTTTAACTCTAACGTTAGGTAGAAATAATATTTTAAGGCAAATCTGAGAATGTGCTCTTCTCATTAGAATCCTTAAATACTCCCTCATTATTATATATACCAACCCAAATTCATTAGTATAGAATTAAAGGCCCTTGATAGTCAGTACTATAATATTTTTAACTTTGGTTCTCAAAAGTCTCTTTCAGAATGCCCAGATAAGTCTACTTACTGTGACCCAAACTTGACCTTCAGCTGCCAGTTCCCAGAGGCTGCCCTGACTATATGAACATCATGTTCATCTTCCAGGGCTGAGGCCAATGATGCCTACTTCTCATAGATGCAGGACATTCCTTTCTGAGTTCATTCCTCTTATCTTCTCTATCATATCACTAACTCTAAGAAGTCAGCTCTGACTCCTAGTCATAGTTTCAGTGCCTGCAATGCTTTGCATCCTGCAAGGCCTTGACCAGGAGAAGTACTCAGTAAGTCACTCACCCTTTCTGAGTTGTGATCTCTTTGTTGTAAATGGCAGATGCTAAGAAACTTGCCTCATGGAGATGGGAAAAGCCAAAAATGAACAGTTGTAAAAATTTTAGGAGCAAAAATTGTGTAACTCTGACTCATAAAGCTGCTCTCCAACCTCACTGCTAGCCTTTCAGATGAGGTGTTCCTCCATCTCCACTCAACACTCCTCTGCTCCTTCTTCTCAGGATGGAAATTTTTCTTCAATCCTTATGTTAGAACCCCTTTGTTTTCCTATTCGAGCTCTCTCTATATACATTCATTTGCCTCTGCATGAAATCCACAGATATCACTTATTTGGGGTCTTTTCACACTAAGTAGGGGATGTCCAAGTAGATTTTAAAACTGCAGTGTCTTTTTATTTTCAGAATATTATAGTAGTATACACATTTTGATACATAATTTGCTTCTGTACATTTTAACTCAAAATTATAAGTGTGTCTTTCGCCCAGAAATTATGCTTAGAATCAAAGCCAGGGTCATTTAATATATTTACTAAATCCAGATTTTTTTGGAAAAGTATGTGGGTGATAATTTACACTATGGCATCTACATCTAAATTATAGTCTCACAGGGTACCCCTTCTGAGAAGGTAAGTGTGAAGGAGAAGCATCATGGAATTTCAAAAATCAAGAACAACAATTAAAAAATACAGGATGACAAAGATGATGACAATGAAAGAATACAGGGAATAAAATAATTAGACTAGGGATAGCTTTTTTTTTTTTTCCACTTAGATTGCCATAGTGTAACACTCAGGACTTTTCAGGTTAGTAATCAAGCAGCATGGGGCACAAATTTGGAGTGTCTGACCATCCAGCATACGTACCTGAGAGAGTCCTACGCATGGAAGGTATAGAGGAAGGAAGAGAAATACTGGGGCCCCTGCATGCCCTGCCCATATCCCCCAGCTACCTCTACCAACTCCTGGCCTGAACAATATATGGCTGCATCCAGGAAGTCCCTTAAGATGTTAGCACAGGTGCTTGGGGACTTCTGAAAATATGGAGGATCTCCAGTGCTCCACACCTCCCTTACTCAGTATTTCATTGCTCAGAAGGTGTATGCCAGAGTAGGAAGATCAGAACTCCAATATACCTGCAAGGACATCGTATCTAAACCCTCATTTTACAGAAGTAATTGGAGCCTAGAAAGAAAGAGACATCTCAAATTTACACAGTTTGTTAGTGGCAGAAAGATACTTCAACTTGGGTCTTCTAACTCAGTGTATGACCTTTCCACTACACAATTATGATAAATAGCAATAAGAAATGCTAGATTGTATGGATAGAGCTAAAGCCCCAGAAGAATTCATTTTAGCATTTTAATTTATTAGGACATGTGAAATTCTCACCTGGATCCACCATGAAATTGACCCCAAGTATGATGAGAATCCCTGGCTCACTGTTGTTGACCTCACACATACTGCAAATATAGATTAAATTACAGTATACATTTGCCTTGATCAATAAGGTGTTGTGACATTGTACTATGCTACCTTCACAAATGTTTATGGAATACCTACTGGGGACAGCAAAGTTAATAGAGATCAATTAATAAAGTTGAAGTTAGATGGACCTAAGTTTGAGTCCAGGTTCCATTACTTGACTTGAAAAAGTACTAACCTACACACAGTTTTTTTTTTCTAGCAATAAAATAGACAACAATCATCCTTACATCACAGAATAATTGAGATGATTAAACAAGATAATGCCTGAAAACCATGTAGCCTGCTGACTTCCAAATAGTACTCAATGATTTTAATGGTTATGTTTGATTTCCAAACATTAAGTCCTGGAAGTAAAACAATTGAATAAATATTAACCTAAGTGTACAGCATAATGACAGTAAATACTTAGAATAGTTGGAATAACATATTTCTAGGAAAATGCTAGCTGATCCATCTGGAATGAAATAGTACTTACTTATTAACAGGAGACTCTCAATTAAGTCTGATCAGGGAGGACAATGAGGAAGTTGCCTTTATTTTTATTTTATTTTATTTTTTTTGCAGTTTTTGGTGAGGGTCAGGTTTGAATCCACCACCTCTGCTATATGGAGCCAGCATCCTACTCCTTGAGTCACAGGTGCTGCCCAGGAAGTTGTCTTTAGAAAGAAACTCTTGCATACTTAATATTTGTCTGAGACTAATCAGGATGAAAATATAGTCACTTTTCAAGAGCAGTACTCATATGTAAATTAGAACAAGTATTCACTGTGTCCCCTAATAAACTCCTATGCTTTCTCACAGTCACACTGATTTTTATTGGAAAAACATCAGAAAATCACCTGTGCACTGATTAATACACATGAAATTATCACAATTCAGTGTCTATTATTTCTCATTTGTCTTTCTCTTTAAATTCTCTCATATGCAAAAACAAAATATCTGTTCATTTATGAAAAGGCCACAATTCCTACCCTCAAAGACTATGTTAACAAGTGTGTTAGTACATGTGAGTATAGATTGAGACATTCATTCAATGTTAGGCATAATTTTAGCCATTAAAATATACAGATGAATAAGTACAACAATTCATTTTCTAGTTTAGAAATCTCCTCAGGAAACATAATTTCTCAAAGATAGGAGATACAGGAATCATTTTAAAGGACAACAATGATGAGAAATTTGCAATATTCTAGAGCAGTCTCAGAAGATTTATAGGTGCCAAAGACAGCTAGCTCTCTTGACTCTCGAAGAATGAGCAAATAGTATTGAGTACATAAGATTCTTGCTTTTTCATTCTTGAGATACTTACTTAGGAGAATGTTCTCTGAATCTATCCAGGTAAATACAATGATCAACAACTAAAGGCCCACAGGAGAGAAAAATACAATTAAATTCAAGAACAGAATTTAGGGAGTTGAGGGGGGAGGTGAGAGTGGGTTTGGTAGTTCCCACCTAATGTGCACAATGTAGGGGTATATGGCGCATTTTCTGGGCAAAGGATTCAACTGCAATTCAGATTTTACCTTACAACTATAAATAATGTAATCTAATTGTATGTACTCTTATATTAATCTAAAATAAAATTAATTCAATTAAATTTTTAAAAATGCCTTATGAAAATAACTTCTTATCACTTTAAACAACCTTCTCCACAATTTTGATTCTAGAATGAAAAAGGAGTAATAGTAAAAGATATATAAGAAATAACAAAAAAGAATGAGCAAATTTTAAGGTAAGTATGGTAGACAGAATGCCTGTCAAAAGAAGTCCATGCTTAGAACCTATCAATATATTATGTTTCATGGCAAAATAGTGCATGGACCTTTATTTTTCTTTTTAATGACCCAGGTAAACCTAATCTCATCAGTCCTTAAACATACAGAACATTCTCAAGCAGAAGATAGAAAGCAGCAGCAAGTAAGCAAGAGATCAAGGCATAAGACACACTCAATCCACATCACTTCAAGATGTCAAATTAAGAACATGAGAAGTAATGTGGCAGCTTTAATAGTGTGGTTAGGAGTAAAGACCAGCCACCAGCTAAAACTCAGCAAGGGAATGGACACCTCAGATCTGCAACCACAGAGAATGGGAACCTCCCTATAACCACAGAAACTTGAAATGAGACAAAAGACTCATTATTTCTAAGCATATTTATGAGCCTCAAAGCTGATTCTTCTCCCACAGCCTTCAAGAAGTAATGACCCTTTCCAGCTCCTTGATTTCAGCCTTGAAAGACCCTAAGCATTTAGGGTAACTGAATTTTTGACCTACAAAGCTATAATGTAAGAGATTTCTATTGTTTTCAGTTGTCAAATGACTGTCAATTTATTGTAGTAGCCACAGAAACTAATACAATGAGACTTAGGCAAAAGGAAAAGGACAAGCAAAGAATAAAAAAGATTCATTCCCATTCCTGTCACATATAGCAATACAAACACAGGTATAATGGCTTGTAAGGGAATAGTGGGGTGCAGGAAAAAGGGGCTTTTAAGGTTTAAAGAGTGAGTTACAAAGTAGTGAGATATCAACCTATGTGGGTTATGAATGTGACAACAATGGGGGTAATTAATCTGGAGAATAGGAACATTTCCACCATTGCTATTAACAGGAGAAAGAAAATACACATAAACTTAATGATGGGAAGTTAAGAGTTCCTATCTAATCACATCAGTATTCTTCTAAAACAAAGGTAAGAGTGCAAGTTAGGACCAAGATATCAAAGTAATACATGTGAATAGTTTGACAGAAAAGGAGTTATGAATTGGGAAATATGGAAGCATCTATGACTACAACCTAGTGTCCACTGTGATTTAGGCTTGTTTATAATGCTGTTGAGTTTATCATTTCTGTAAATTGGCTCATCTTCTTAAACACACTACTCTTCTACTAAAAGCTTTTTAATTTTTTTGACCACATCTCCCTGGATGCCACTATTTCCTTGCTTCCATCTGGATGAACTGCTTCCCAAGACTGTTACGCAACTGCCATCAGAGGGTCTGTCTTGGGTTAGAATCGTGTTTCCTGGTTCATATGTCTTATTTTTCTTCATTCTCCATGGTTGTTTGCTTTTCTTCTTCACACTTTGTTTTAGGAAGCTATTTTAAAATTGGCTACCATGTTTTTTGTTTGTATGCAACTCTGTCTTCTCTTTCCTCGGTGGTTTGTAGAGAACTTTTCCATCCCATATGTCATGCCAGGTCCCCTCTAAGAAGTCATATTTTATTTGGGGATACTTACCTATAAAATGATACTATACAACAGTTGTGACATTCTTCATCTTCCTATGATAGAAACATAGTCACAGATTTATCAAGGAATTAATTGTGGACATTTCCTCATCTATAATACAGAACACCACAAGTAGTTAAGACAATGTGTTTGGGTTTTATTTGTTTCTCTGAAATCATTAATTTAGACCTAACGTTGATTATTCCATGTTCACCATTGGATTTGTTAGGTAAAATAAGTCTATTAATGAATATGTATGAAGGTCTATGTTGGGAGCACTTTCTAATGAAGAGTGGCATGTATATAGTCCTCAAACTAGAGTGTGACATAAACATATAGTGTGAGATGCATTACTCAGCACCAGGCAGAGTTAGTCACAGAAGTGGATATAAAACTTCAGTTGAGCCTCCATGATTGTATAAATACATATCAGATAGGCAAAACATCAAATGAGCCTTTAACTTAAATTCCATTCAGTAATACCTCCTACACCCTGTACTCCTCTAAGAGTGTGAGTCAAGGAGATTCTCCATGCACCTACAGTAACTTGGAAAATGTCTTCTCCTGTTTCACAGAGTAAATATGCTGGCATTTGCTTCTAACATGTTAGGCCAATACACAGACCTAAACTTTCTTCCAGCTCACAATAGGTGGGTGGCCCTCATCTTGCTTAAAGAGACAAGACATAATTCACGTTATAGTCCTAAAAAATCAGATATGAAACCAAGATTACCTGAGAATGAAACATAGGAAAAGGTTAAAGAAGTCAAGATCTCATACCAGATGTACTAAATGATCTTGATAACCAGAGCCCTGGAGTTGTGAGAACATCACTGTAAGCATAGTTCTCATCAGTAGCCTAAAGAAATGGCCTGAGACATATCTCCAGATAGGGAAAGACAGAGCCAAGAACTCTCTTACCAAATAAGAGAGCATTAGCAGCAAAAGTCTACTGATTCCCTTTTAGATTGGGCAGATTTCTAAGGTGTCAAGAAACAGATTCTGTTATTCATGAAGTGTGTTGTGGAAAACATTCGCCTAGATGTTCCCAGACAGCTTTTCATAGACACATAAAAGACCCAAATCATTGCTTCAATATCTTTTAGATTTAAAGAGGCAAGCAAAGTTACTGTCACTGAAATGATTTCCCACTTATTATAGTAGTAATTTTATTATAAATCACATTTTTGACAGATCCCAAATTATTAAAAATATAGCACCTGTCAAAAAAAAATTAAAATATCTATTAAAGGTCAGACATGATGCTACTAATATTTTAAGTTGCTATGGGTATGCTCTACAGTACAGAAGGTCTAAGCACGATGAATATGCTGGGTACACTGGTGGTATGTTTGAAAATTTCAAGCATGATTTACTTTTCATTCACTTTGGTCATATCCATATACATA
Source organism: Otolemur garnettii (assembly GCF_000181295.1). Lineage (NCBI taxonomy): Eukaryota > Metazoa > Chordata > Mammalia > Primates > Galagidae > Otolemur > Otolemur garnettii. The sequence goes on from NW_003852396.1 coordinate 33,592,258, forward strand.
TGGTATTTATAATATGATCAATAATGAAACACTTCATATAGAATTGTTAGTAAAATTATAATTTATTTTAGGGTAAAACATTTTAGGATATGGTAATTCATTAAAGTATAAGGAGATTGATGATACATAAATATATCATTTTCATACATGATATACATATATTACATATATTTTTCATACATAAAATATAGTAATTTATTAATTCATTTCTCAACTATCTTTTTTTTGCATATGTCAGGAATATTCCAGGCTCTGTGTTAGAGGCTGAAGAGTAAAAAGATAAATAAAACTCACATCTGGCCATGAGTTGCTAAGGTAGGAGACAAACTAATCAAACCAACCTACATTTCAGGAACAGTGGAAACTCACAAGGCAAGCAGTAACCTTTACGTAAGGTTTGGGAAAATCTTTAACAACATTTTTCTTTAGACCATGGCTTTTTTTTTTTTTTTTTTTGCCGGGGCTGGATTTGAACCCGCCACCTCTGGCATATGGGGCTGGGCACTGGCCCAGACCATGGCTTTTATACAAAGTATTTTAAAGGTAAACATAGTATATTGCATTTATCTTTTCTGAATAAAAATAATATGAGTAAGTAAGCTGTGTCTGTACATTATTATCTAATTTTTTAAGCAGTTTATTAAAAAAAAACCTCTGAGGTAGATAAATCAGACTGATGCCCTATATTACATGTTAGGAAATTTAAAATCTAGAGAGTTGCATTCCACGTACTCAGGATCTTTTACTTCTCATTTATACTTTATCTTATGGGAGGACAGGAGGTGGTTATGGGCACAGAGGAAGAAGAAACTGATATGCAACTATGATTTGAAGAAAATTACTATTAGTTCATATGTTCAGCTGTTAATTTCTTTACTCATTATTTCCTTCCCTTATTCATTATTATTTATTTTTCCATCTTTTTACTTATTCTTCCATTATTACCCTAGCACTATCCATATGCTATCTGAATGGAGGGACCATGGGTAAGTCTAATATGGATGGAAGTGTATAGTAAGACATTATTACTGCCTTAGAAAGGCCGATTACATTGGGGAAAATCATTACAAAAGAGTGAGGGAGGGATCACAAGAGAAATGTAAGTAAAAGGCTGCTGAGTCTAACAGTGGCTGGCAGAGCCAAATGCCTACATATCTTGGTCTCCCATGTAGAAGAAAAGAAATGCCAGGAGTTGTAAAGTCTAATTCTGACGACTTAAATGCCATGGCTCTCAAACCCCGAAACTTTTCAATCACCATGGTGATAAAGGACCTGTCTACTGGCAGCTTCAGAAATCAACTGTGCTAAATTTACATTTTAGTACTTACATATACTCACCCCATAATTACTCCTATCCATTCCTCTGTCTTTTTTTTTAAGTTATGCAGACCCATAACCAGAAGTCCAATCTGTCCCTAAGTGTCCTAAAGTTAGTCTGCAGCTTCCCCAGAGAATAATACTCAATATGTCCCTGATTATTCTTGAAGATAGACATTTTTTGCCTTTAAAGGGCATTGACATAGGACATGATTAATTTCTGGACGAGACCAAAGATGGTCTTGGCAAGCGCTAGCCCAATATACTATATTAAATAATTGATCATTGCACAGTAGGTGCACAGTAACATTTCCCTGATTAATTCCTTCCTATTCTGGTGTCCAGCTGCCTGTCCTTCAACACTAGACCATCTAAGGCTTATAGATCTGCCCAAAAGTCAGAACGTGACTCTAAAGAGCATCTTGAGAAGTCTGTGGCGTATCTCCTTCGTCTTAATGGAGTAGATAATTGGATTTAGCATGGGAGGCACAAAGAGATAGAGGATAGACATGAGGATGTGGACAACATGTGGCAGGCCATCCCCAAAGCGATGTACAATAGACACACTAATCATGGGCACATAGAAGATGAGCACAGCTGAGATGTGGGACACGCATGTGTTGAGGGTCTTGAGACGCTCCTCCCGAGAGGCAATGGCCAGCACTGATCGCAGGATGAGTACATAAGATATGAAGATAAGTGCAGAGTCCAGGCCAAAGGTGAGCAACACGATGGATAGCCCGTAGCGGCTGTTGAGGGAGACATCAGTGCATGCCAACTTAATCATATCCACGTGAAGGCAGTAGGCATGAGAGAGAATGTTCTGGGCATGGCAGAAAGGCAGTCTGTGCAGCAGCAGTGGGAAGACCAGGATGAGAGCAAAGCTGCGGAGGATGGTACCCAGGCTGATTGCCACAATGCGGGCATTGGTGAGCACCATAGCATAGTGCAGTGGATTACAGATGGCCACATAGCGATCAAAGCTCATAGCCAGAAGGATACCAGACTCTGTCCAAGAGAAGAGGTGGATGAAAAACATTTGGACCAAGCAGGCATTAAAGCTAATACCTCGGGTGTGGAAACAGAGGGCAGCCAGCACAGTCGGCAATGTGGAAAGGGACACACCCAAGTCATTGACTGAGAGCAGGGACAGGAAGTAGTACATGGGCTGGTGTAAGCTCTGCTCCTCCTTGACAATGAGGAGTATCAGGCTGTTGCCCACAATGGAGACAGCATAGAGTAGAAGGAGAGGGAGGGATAGCCAGGGCTCCACAGCCTCCATTCCTGGGAAGCCAGTCAGAATAAAGCTAGGAGCATCAGAGGCATTGATCCTGAAGTTGCCCATGAGGGGATGGGAACATTTGTCATCAGCAGATTGATGATTTGGAGAAACTATGCCATGTGTCTACGGTTACTACTGCTCCTAGGAAAGAAAAGCAACACCCAAGTTTATAAATTATAATTGCATACAGATTTTTATTGCTGAAATTGCTGGGAGAATGAGCAGGAAGCTATGAAATGCTACAGAGGTCTCCTTAGATCTCTTTCAAAAGATAATTAAGACTCTTTTTCAGAAGGATTAACTAGTTCATTCAATGTTCTCTTCATGGTCATTCTGACAGCTCTCCTTCATCTGCCTCATATTTTATAGCCATGATCCTAACTGATCCACAGGAGATGTTAACTAACACACCCAGTGTGACAGAAGAGGGACAAAGTGACCAAAAAGGAAGGGAAGAGAATTACCCGGATTTTCTGATAAGGAAGTTACATGGCTAAAACTCAAACACTGTAATCCAGCTTCCACCCCAAGGTATTTAGATGATTCAAGATTCCACATTGAACACCGAAAGGTCCTCACAGAAAGCTGGATAATCAGTAGCTCATGGGAGGCATAGTAGTGTATTAGTTAAGGGTTTGAGTCCAAGTGCTGCCATTTTCACATAATAGCTATGTGAAATTAAACAAATGACATAAACTCTCTGTCTCCTTCACTTTTAAGATAAAGCAAAAATAAGAGTTGCTCTATGGACATAGAAACGTTTATATACAAGGAAAGACATGAGGGAGAGAAAATTTGCACTTCAAACAGGTCCTTCCTGTCAGTAAGCTTTATAGGTGTCCTCCTGTTGTTATTATTTAAAAACATGTTTAGATGGCAAATAAAAAATTGAATATATATTGCACTTTCTTTAACAAACACCATGTTATACGTTTATATGAAACTTAAATGCATGATCTTTAAGCCATATGTCATCACATAATACATTATGGTACAGACAAGCAAAAGAAAAACACAAAGGATTAAGAGAAATTGAGAAAATTATAACATCTACTGTAATTCTACCCATTACCTTGTTTTTCTTATGAATTGCTGAAGAGCATCATTTTTCATCTTCATAGCAGAGGATGTTGTTCCTCCCACAGAACGTGAAGCTTTCACAGGAGTAGATGACAAATGTTACCTTTCATCAGCCTCAGCGAGGCTGTAAGAAGAGATGACACAATGCATTTTGCATCCTTCCCCTTGTCCCTTGCACTGCGGAATTTCAGAAACAACCATTTGATGAGGGAACTACATTTAAGAATGTTTTATAATATTTCTGTGCATGTCCAAAAACCCTGCAGATAAGTGACTTCACTCGTAGGTGGTAGATCTCCTTCTGCCCCTCATGAAGAATTCTTAATGCTTGAGCGTATTACCTACCATTGAGTAATTTATCAAATTAGTGTCATGTTTATTATTTTATGTGATCCTTGGGTGAAAATATATATTTTTCTCTGGCATAGGATAAGAATTATATTAATGAATATTCAGGTTAGACATCAGGAAGAAATGCCCTACCTGAGTTATAATAGTCTGGCAAAAAGTTCCAAGGACCTACTGCTGAAGAACGGGTTTGCTGAGTGTAGCAATGAATTTGAAGTGGTAGCGAGGATGAACCAGATAAGCCCTGGGAAACCTGTAAAGTATTTGAGCTCCCATTAGTACCACACAAAGAAATAAACATTGAGAATTTTAGAGGCAAAGGTCTCAGTAGATGATTAGGTCACCTACTTCTTAACTATATGCCCCTGACTCTCATTCCACATTACATGTTCCACTACAAAGAAATCTAAAATTGCCTTAACTAAAAACCTGCAGCTGAAAAATATAAGCTATGTTAGTCTCTTTCTTGTCCTAATTGGAGATGATGAAGTTTAGCTGAGCTGTCCCTTGTAAGTAAGGACACAAGGTTGACTCTTGCATCATCTCTTTTCCTTGATATTTTTATCCATGTTTATGACAGTCAAAAGAAGAAGGGAGAGAGCAATAATGAGTCAGAAAGAGAGAACTAGAAGGTCAGGGGCAAAGGCAGAGAGTGATAAAAAGACAGAGAAAGGGGAATAAAAAATATGGAGAAAATAAAACAAAAATGGGGAGGCACAGAGAAGAAAGAGGGGGAAATGAATACTACCAAGAAAGCTGCAAGGCAATGTCCCACGCTGTGGCAGGTGCTCTGGGGGGAAGCAGCTGGCTTTCCCCAGGTCAGGCCAAGGTGTAGAAGCCCCCACTCACACCACACTTTATAGGTTCTGCCTCTTGAGCTCTGAGAAGAGGAAGGGCCATAGCAAGCCATAATATTCCCCAGCCAAACCCTTTTGGGAACAGGGTCTTCAAGGAGGGACCTCATGGTACATCTCTTGCCATCTATTCCCACAGGTGCTTCAGACCTCTATGCAAAGGACAAGGCAATGTCCTTTGACACTGACTTCCAGCTGAGCAGGGCTTACCTGCCCCTACACCGTGTCCACCTGGCTGCCGAGGTCCTTCGAGGGATGTGCATCCTAATCATCCTCTAACAGATAAAGAGTCTGACTACCAAGGAGCCCTGTGCTAACAAGTGGTAAACCAAAAATATAACTTGGGGTCAACTCCAAGGTTCTTTTCCTCAAGCAAGTTTCCCCTTCAGGGCCCTCCTCTCAGGGGATTTTGAGAAGCCAAGGTCTAGAGTTGACAAAGGTCATAGTTCATAGAAATACATGTATAATAATCACCAATGGTGTTTCCAATATACCCTAAACTTCAACAGGATCTTTGACAAGCAAATTTAGAGGGAAGGAATCTCTTCCTGTTTCAAAGATGAGAAAAGTGAGTTCTCAGAGGATCAACATTACAATGCCACTGAACAGAGGGCTCCAACTCAAATTAAACTATTTATTTATTCATTTAACATTTCCTGAACACATAAAGATGAGAGAAATTTATTTTGGCTTCTTTTATTCTTTCCTTTTCCCAATTTTCTCTATTTTTAAGGGCAGTTGTACCAAAAGTGGCAAAGCAGGAACAAAAACAGTGAAGTAAGATAGAAAGAATGTGTGGGAACCTAATTCTTTTTACTCAATGAATCACAAACAGTCAAAAAAAAAGAATACATAATTATCTTTCCTTGATATTTTTATATTTCCTATATTTCCTATATATTTTTATCAAGGAAAGATAATTATGTTAAAGATTAACAAGTTGAGGCGTATTCCATGTACAAGATAAACATTTTATTATGTGCTCAGAAAATGTTAGGTGCATATTACTGATATTTTAAATGATCATTTGTGTTATTGAAAGTATCAGTGTACTTCATTCTTGATTTAATATTCTATTATATTAATAAAGTATATTTTGTTTTCCATTAATAAGTTGATGGGCATTTGGACTGTTCTCGCTTTCTGGCTATTATGAATAATGTTTCTCTGAATACTTGTGTATAAGTTTTGGTATAAAAAATTGTTCTTAGTTCTTTTGAGACTACCTAGAAGTACAATTGCTGGATCATTTGAAAACTCTGTTTAACTATTTGAAGAAAAGCCAAACAATTTTCCAAAGTGTCTGCACCAATTTTCATTCACCAGCCCATATGTGAGGATTCCAATTACTCCATATCTTCACCAACACCTGTTGTCTTCTGCTTGTGTTCCATTTTTTGTTCAGATGTTGGTTTACAGACATCCAAATATGTGTGGAGTGGTATCTCATAGTGGTTTCAATTTGAATTTCCCAAATGACTAGTGATATTGAACATCTTTTCGTGTGTTAATGGGCTATTTGTATATTTTTCTTTGTAGGAATTTCAATTTAAATCCTATAACATTTTAATGTTTTTCTATGGTTTGTAAGAGATATTTAAGTACTCTGAATATGAGACACTTATTAAATACATAACTTTCAAATACTTTCCCCTACTCTGTGGGTTGTTTTGTCATCTCTCCACACTGTTCTTAGAAGCACGATGAATTACTCTTGGTGAATTCCAATGTATCTAGTATTTTTTTAGTTGCTTCTGTTTTAGGTGTCACATAAAAATTGCTTAACATCAGAACACAAAGATTTACAAAGACTAAGTTTTCTTCAAAAAATGTTATAGTTTCACATCTTAGCAGACAGGTAGGTCTTGTATCCATTTTGAATTGATTCTTTTTTTTTTTGCATACAGTTTGAGTCCAACTTCATTCTTTTGCATGTCCATATCTAATTATTCCACCAACATTTGCTGAAAAAAAATATTATTTCCTCATTGAACAATCTTGGCACCACTGGTGAAAATCAATTGACCACAGATGTGTGGGATAACTTCTGAATTGGTATTTCTATTGTATTGATTTACATGTGATAATTTAAGTATCATACTATCTTGATCACTATAAATTTGTAATAGGTTTTGAATTTCGAAGTATGTGTCCTCTAACTTAAGTCTTCTTTTTAAATATTGTTTTGGTTATTCTGAGTCCTTTGAAGTTACATATGAATTTTAGCAGCAGCTTGTTAATTTCAATAAGGAAAAAAGATTGCTAGATAAAGATTGCTTTGAATTTGTAGAACTATATGGAAAGAATTTCCATCTATCAGACAGACTACATTAAGTCTGCGAATCCAAGAATATGCCGTGTCTTTCATTTCATTTAGGTTTCATTAATTTCTTTTAATAATGTTTTATAGTTTTCAGTGTACAAATATTGTATTCATTTTGTAAAATTTATTTCTAAAGATTTTATTCCTACGGATATTATAAATTAAATTATTTTCTGAATTTTATTTTTGGATTACAACTGATTTTTGTGTGTTAATCTTGCATCTGCTACCTGACCTCATTCATTGAACCTGTTTATTATCTGTAGTTCTCTGTGTGTGTGTGTGTGTGTGTGTGTGTGTGTGTGCGCGTGCGCGCGTGCGCATGCGCCTTAGGATTTTTCATATGCAAAATAATGTCATCTACAAATGGAGATATTTTAATTATTGCTTCCTGTTCTGAATGCTCTTTTCTTTTTTTCTTCACTTGATGCCTAGCTCAAATGTCCAGTGCAACGTAAGATAGAAATGGAATGTGCTAGTATCCTTCTCTTGTTCCTCATCTTAGTATGAGGCCATCTATGGGTTGTTTAATCAATACCTTGAAGTTGAGAAAATTATTTTCTGTTCTTAATTTGCCAAGTGTTTTCTTTTTTGTAGTAAGGAAAGTGTGTTGTGTTTTGCCAAGTTCTTTTTTCTGTATTTATTAACATACTCATGTGTATCTCACCCTCCCCCCATTGCCATTTTTATAGAAATGTGAAAGATAATTCTGAAAGTAATATGAAATTCCAGGGTATCTCAAATGGCCAGACGATATTAGAAAGGAAAGATAGAGAATTCAAATTTTCCAATTTCAAAGCATACCACAAAACTACAGTATCACAACAGTGCGGTACTGGCATAAGGATACACATAAGATTAAAAAATATTGAATGGAAAACCGAGAAATAAACCCGTGCATCTTTGGTTAATTGATTTTTGACAAAGGTGCTACGTCTACTCAATGGAAAAAAACATACGTTCTCTTGTATCTGTATATTCCATATGTAACAGAATGAAATTGGACCTTTACCTCACACCATATATAAAAATTAACTCAAATTGCATTGACAAACCAAAACTCTTATAAGAAAACATAGAAGCCTCTATAACCTTGTATTTGTCAATGGATTCTTACATATGACAACAGGCATGAACAAAAAAAGGAGATTAATTTATTAAAAGCATAAAAATTATACAATTTGTGTATCAAAAGACACTGTCAAGAAAGTGAAAACATAACCCCCAGAAATGCTGACTGACAATTTTTGCCTGTTTTTTCAGGATTTTTTTTTTAGATACTTGCTCTGCCATTTTCTGTGATATTATCCTACTCCCCCAAAACAAATGCATTTGGAAAAGGGAAGGAAGTATGCCAGATTTGGTACAACAGTTTTGTATCAGACCCATAGTAAACAACAAGTCAGTCACTTATCAATTATATGATATTATGCCCTAATCGACACCTGATTTTCCTCATTACTAAAGTAGAGATGATAACTTATTACACACTTACTTACTGGGTAGCTGCATCAAGGAATTCTTAGCCTGACACAATGCAGGGATAATATAAATGTCACATTTTTTTCTTCACAATCACCCCTTAATAATAACAATGTGAGGCTCGATGCCTGGGGCTCAAGTGGCTAAGGCGCCAGCCAAGTACACCTAAGGGGGCGGGTTCAAATCCAGCCCCGGCCCACCAAACAACAATGACGGCTGCAACCGAAAAAAAAATAGCCAGGTGTTGTGGTGGGCACCTGTGTTCCCAGCTACTTGGGAGGCGGAGGCAGGAGACTCACTTGAGCCCAGGAGTTGGAGGTTGCTGTGAGCTGTGATGCCACGGCACTCTACCCAGGGGGACAGCTTGAGGCTCTGTTGCCAAAATAATAATAATAATTATAATAATAACAATGTGAGACATTATCTACAATCACTAATGAGAATGAGAAGGATGCTCAGGCATGATCACTTGAGATCAAAAAAGGACTTCTGATTTCACTGAGGAAGTATGTGCTTCCCTACATTCTTTAATAAAGATACTTCCATGACTGGCTCTAGCTTGAAAACATTTATTCATCATTATTTTCGCTCAACCATGATGCCCAATTAGCAATTAGCTGCCACGTTTTGTAACATTTCTTCACATTGTTTTGCCACCTAGTTGGTACTATATCAACCTAGTTTTAGACCTTTACCATCTGCATTACCAAAGCAGACTCCTAATTAGTTCCTGATCCAAATCTGCCAGCACCCAACAGTGCCCATCCTCTGTTGAATGAGTAATTTTTTAAAATGTAAATCTTTCTATTGAATCTTTTCAAAGTACACAGAAAAAGTGTACTTTTGGATGATCACACCTGAGCATCCTTCTTATTCTCATTTCTGATTGTAGATAATGTCCTGTTTAAAATCTCAACAATGCCTGAGGCAGGTATCATTCAAGAATGAACACATTTCTCTACATCTTCCGTCCTGTTAATGCTGTAGTAGATGTGCCTCATCCCTTCCACTCCTCAGGGTCTCCTGTAAGAAGTACATCTGCTACAGCCTGGGGAGTGAGTCACTGCACTGTGGTCTGCTCTCAGACACGTTGATGGGCATATGGTCACCTTCACTTCTTTCTTCTTTCTCATTTATTCCATAATGACAGAGATAGGATGTTAGGATTGATCCAAGAGCCAATTTGATGAAAGAGCAAAGTCTAATCTGCCGGATAACTCATCTTGGCTAGAAAGAGATCAGTTTCGATGCTTGCTTTATTAGAATTATGATCACAAACTCATCTATAAAAAAAATGTCATCTCAAAAAACAAACGTCTATTTCAGTTTCTTCTCAGAATTGTCCCGTGCCATGTCCTTCCTGGTAACAAGAGATGGTTTCAATTAATGATTTAGATACAGCAAGCTGCTTTAATTACTAAGTCAACACACACCTGCCTGGGGGATGCTTTCCCCACCTTGGACATGTATGTTTAAGAATAATGTGTGGCTTTAGATCAGAGTATCTCAGTAGTGTAGAGAAGTTCTGAAATTAAAGGTACTCTTAGGCTTTGGCCATAAGAAGCAGGAGAGGCAGACTAGGAAGGATTTGCTTTTTCTGTTGACCTCTCTTCTTGTCATTGTCACCCAAGCAAATATTTTATCCTGGGAAACAACAGTTGATTCTAATAGAAGCAGTTGTGGTATGTTCTAGTTTGGGTTTGTTTCACCTTCCTTTGAACCAGTCTCATATCCCCCCACATATCCCAACACCGGCTCTCTGGGATCCATCCTTACAAGTCTGGTTCCCAGCTCTCACCCTAATTTAAGGTTCCAATAACCAGATCCTCCTCTTTTAAGGAAAATGCTGATTCCAGCAGTCGCTAACTCTGATTTATGGAAATGTTCACCAAATTGCAAACACCTTACATCCCTCAGCTAAGTAGGTCTACAAAAACAAGTGTTCTCAGAGCTTACTCTTATAAAAATCACAGTAAGAATACTTGAGAACCAGGCAGGAAAAGGGATGTGGGTCAGGGAACGCGGGCGCTGAGGGTGAGGGCGTGGACCGCATTTTCATGAGCCCAGAACCTCTGCTGCAGTCCCCTCTGGTCACTGACTCAACCCTCAACAGGACGTGAAGGCCTCATCATGGTCCGCGGAGGCTGTGCGCACAATCACCTGGGCAGCCTGTTTGGCAGAATTTTTTTTTTTATTTTTTTTTATTTTTTTTTTATTGAATGGTAACTGTGTACATTGATGCACTTTGGGGGTACAGTGTGGTGTTTTCATACATAATCCAAGACACTTCCATCAAACTGGTTAACATAGCCTTCATGTAACTTTCTTAGTTATTATGTCAAAACATTCA
>NW_003852396.1:33609010-33617147 GCF_000181295.1 Otolemur garnettii
TTATGTTCTTAAATGATCTTCCTTGGATTTATAGCTTGCCGAACTTCTTTCTGGGCTCAGCTTCCCGTCTTTGACTTCATAGATTCTGATTCCAACCAGTTTTTCTTCCTTTGTTCAGGAGCCTCTGAACAGGGTTGCTACCAGTCGGCCATCTTCCCAGAATCCCTGTTTGGCAGAATTGGCACCTCCCTCCCCTCTGCCCTACCTGAACTCAGCTCCCAGTGCCTTCCAGGGAAGCTGTTCACTCTGCAGCCAGGCTACTTCCATATGCTGAAAATAATCTTCCTAGAAGATGCATTTTGCTCATGGGATTTGTGAAGGAGATAACTGTCCCTACTCACATGCACTCTCTGACAGGCCACATGGCATAGTGTGCAAGGATTTCCGCGAGGGTACTGTATGGAGACCGCTGCAGACGTGAGCTTAGCAAGCCACTGAGACGGGAAGACACGGCTGCTACAGACCTAACTGCGAGATCATCTCTGCTGCTTTCTCAAGTCTCGCTTCAGTACTCAGACCACTTGTTAAAATGAATACAGGTGAAGCTGAATCTAGAAATTCGAACTTTGCAATCGCGGAAGCAGGTCCAGAGGACTGGGGAAATGCTACTGAGTTTGTTCCCTGTTCCTGGGCGAGCCTACCGCGGCCCTGCTGCTCCTTCCTGGGCTGGGACACCCCTGCAAGTCTCAGTGACAAGGAAGAACAAGAGAGAGAGCAAACGCTGGGGAAACCTCAGCAGCTTTGCCCCTGTGCTGCAGGGAGGAGAGTGCCGAGAGGGGGAGCTCTGTGGATCTCCGCAGAGATTCTTGTGGAATGTGTGGGCGCAGGTCTTACGTCCAATGGATGCTGCCTGCAGATTACAACACACAAAACCTTGTGTTGAGGTCCATGAGAAGGACACGGAGCTCTGATTTTCTGTGTGGCACAGTAAGGATGTGGTCTGTGTGAGGGCTAGGTAAGTCCATTTAAAAACCTCAGAAACTCAGCCATCATAGCTACTCAGAGACAAGAGTGACAGGACAGTTTACGGAGATGTCCCTATTCTGACCAGAGTGTTTCTTCAACTCGATGACATTTTCCCACTCTTTTTCTTGAAAGACAACCTTACTAGTACCTCATCTTTCCAGTAGGCACATCCACAGATGCTCACAGAGTAGCAGCCTTTACAAGAACTATGTGAAATACTCCTCTGGGGACAAGAATAGACTGGGACAAGAGGACACTCCCCACTATTTACTACCTAAGGCCATTTCCCCTAAGAGCTGGGGTCATCAGTGAAAATCTCCATGGAAATGAGAGGGGCTCTGTGCTTTTATCTGTCTCTTTGGAGCCCAGATAATGCGTGCAGGGTTGTAGACTTAGAAACTGATGTTCTACTGAGTGCCTTACCAGGAGGAGATAGGAATTCAGGTATTGACCACATGAAGGGACAGTTAAATGAGGTAAAAACACCAAACTTTAAATCGGGATACCAGAGAGCTAATTTGAGTTCTGACAGTAACTTGCTTAGTGATTTGGATTGTCCAGTTCACGTCTCAGAACTTGGACTTCCCATTGGTGACAAGTGAGTATGACTATTATATTCTGTACCTCTCTGATACATCATTACGGGACAAAGAGCTTGTAAAAATAGAAGTACATTGTTTTAGGCATTTTAACTTTTAATTCTATGCACTTTACTCTTTTCTCAACCACAACGATCATGTGAGATAAATAAGCCAGATGTTGCCATTTCCAATTTAGAAATGAGAAAGAGTTTCAAAAGGTCTTGGGATTTATTCAATGCCAAATGGCGAAGAGGAAGAAAATCATCACTAGTCCAGTTTTACAACTCAGCTAAGACGTTTCTTTTTTTTTTATTTACATAATATCACATAATTATTGTACCTCTTCCATAAAAGCTAGACAACGCTTGGGATAGGATTGGTGGTTAATAAAATTATTTGTCCTATTACTTGTTTCCTCTTCCACTTTTGAATTTAATTTTCTTTTAGCCATAAATTTAACCTTGATTAAGGTTAAATAAAGAAAATTATAAAGAAAAAATTAACAGAGCCTTAAGCATTTAGGAAAGCACATTTTAAGTCTGCAACACTGGGTTCATCCTCTGGCTCCAAAGGGACATATAAAAGCACAGAGCCCTTTCTGCTAGTCCTTCATTGATTTAGACAGCTACATCTCTTTTTAAGCTTATTTTATCTGGACTTTGAGGTGCTTCTTAGATGTAAATATTGATCTGGGTCAGATTTGGAAAATGTTCAGCCTGAATTTTTCAATTATTCTCTCTTCTTTCTCTCTTTCTTCTCCTCTAGAGTTTCCATACACATATGTCGGTGTGCTTAAGGGTGCTCCTGGTCTCTGAGGCTCTGTTAATTTTTCTTTATCCTTTTTTTTTTTTCCTTTCAGTTACTCAGACTGTATAATCAACAATGAGCAAACACAAGTTTTCAGTCTCTTTCCTCTGCCTGGTCAAATCTGCTGTTGAGTCCCTGTAAAGAATTTTTCATTTGAGTTATTGTAGTTCGTAATTCCAGAATTTCTATGTGTATGTGTATGGGGTGTATGTGCATAATATTTATTTATGGATGTTATGTCTTTGGTCAGAAAGCTCTTTTATATTTTCCTTTATTTATTTAGACATGGTTGCTTTTAGGTCTTTGAAAACATTTAAAATAGCTGGTTTAAAGTTATAGTTTAATAAATCCAGTATTTGTTCTTCTTTAGGAATATTGCCAATGACATTCATTTCTCTGGTGTACAGGCGTAATATTTCTTTACGAATGTTATGTCTTTGATGAGAAAGTTCTTTTAAAGGTTTAAAGTTGTAGTTAATAAATCCAGTATTTGTTCTTTGAGAATGTTGCCAATGACATTCATTTCTCTGGTATACAGGTGTAATATTTCTTTATGGATGTTATGTCTTTGATGAGAAAGTTCTTTTGTATTTTCCTTTATTTCTTTAGACATGGTTGCCTTTAGGTCTTTGAAAATATTTAAAATACCTGGTTTAAAGTTGTAGTTTAATAAATCCAGTATTTGTTCTTCTTTAGGAATGTTGCTAATGATGTTCATTTCTCTTATGTCCCTATTTCTTGGCAAGTCTAATAATTTTCTGTTGCAAATCATACATTATAAATACGATAAGGTAAAAACATTGAACATAAGACCTCCCCTCTCTCTGGAGTTTGTTTTGTTCCTGTTTGTTACTGTCCTTTTTGTTTGCTTCTTGCCTGTTTAATGATTTTCTGAATTAATTCTGTAACATCAACTTTTGTTATAAGTAGTTACTGAAATTAGTGCTGTTGCTGAGTGGTCAGTTAATAACTATAAAGAAGATATGTCCTTGAGTGCCTGGGAAAAGTGCATCTTTCTGTCCTCCCCAGGGTTCTATGTACATATAGGGCACAGCTTCAGCATTCAGCCATTCAGTTCACAATTCTGTTTTGTCCTTTATTTCCACCTTGTGCAGAGAAGCAAAGTGAGAGAGGTGACCACTTAGAGCCTTCACAGAACTTTTATGGACATGTACATGGCCTTCTATACCCCAGGAATACAGCAAAAATGTCCATAGCTCATAGAAATATCCCTAGGCTTTTAGTTTTTTGATTAATTTCTGGTTTTCTCTAACATCTATAATATTACCTCAGGAAGCTAAAAAGTTAATTGCCTGTAATTGTTTTGACAGTCACCCATGGGATAAAACTATTCACACTGTGCAAGCTCTGGATCATATCATATTTTCACAGACTTGTTAGTGACACTCCTTGTAATTCTTCAAGGGCATCACCAGATAGATCAAGTAATAACAATTCTCTGAAAAAAAAAAAAATGTTTGAAAGAGTTGTAGCCCCAGTCTGCTCCCTCTGAATGCCACTGAAGACTACTGAGCTTTACTGTAAAAGAAGGCTGTCATTGGGTGGCACCTGTGGCTCAAAGGAGTAGGGCGCCATCGCCATATGCTGGAGGTGGCAAGTTCAAACCCATCCCTAGCCAAAAACTGCAAAAAAAAAAAAGAAAAGAAAAAGAAGGTTTCATTATTATTATCATCATCATTATTATTATTATTATAGACATTCTCACTCTGTCATAATGGGTAGAGTGTCGTGGCATCATCATGGCTCACAGCAACCTCAAACTCTTGGACTCAAGTGATCCTCTTGTCTCAGCCTCCCAAGTAATGAGGACTACAGGCATGCCACCATGCCCAGCTAGTTTTTCTATGTTTAGTAGAAACAGGATCTCACTCTTCCTTAGACTGGTCTCCTAAGCTCAGGTGATCCACCCACCTAAGCCTCCCAGAGTGCTAGAATTGCAGGCGTGAGCCAACATGCCCAGCCACAGCTGTTATTTTGTTAATACAACCATAGAGCTAGAATGCAGGGAATATGATGGGAGCAAATCACAATGACATAAATCCACTGATTTTTACCAATAATCATCCATTATTTTTATTTTTTTCCCTTAGATATATTGTTTTTTGAAAAAATTCAGAATAGCATTGGAATACACACATTTTTATTACATAATTTGCTTTTGTACATTTTAAGTCAAAGCTACAAATGTGCCCTGTATCAGATATATTTACACTGTATTAGTTAGGTATGAATTTTTTTTAATAAAGTCTCCTTGGATCAAAGCAAGTTTTGTTTAATTTTAATACGTAGAATTCTGAGAAAGTTAATTCTGCAAATATTTTGCCAGTTTTCTCATTGCTTTAATGGAAGAGAAAATTTTTGTTGCCTTTACTCAGTTTGTTTGTTTGTTTGTTTGTTTGTGACAGAGTCTCAAACTCCTGGATTTAAGCAATCCTCCTGTCTCAGCCTCCTGAGTAGATGGAACTACAGGCATGCACCACAACCCCCAGCTATTTTTTCTATATTTTAATAGAGATGGAGTCTCACTCTTGCTCAGACTAGTCTTCAGCTTCAGAGCTCAAGTGATCCTTCTGCCTCAGTCTCCCAGAGTGCTCGGATTACAGGTATAAGCCTGTTATTTTTACAGACATCATCACTCTATATTTATGTTTCTGTTGAATGCATGAATGTCAAGAAATTCAGCAATAAAATAGGAAGGAAATTTGCTACATTTGGGAAGTGTTTTTGGATCAGACCTAGTGTGAATACCAGTTTAGTCACTTATGAGTTATATGAACTTAAGCTATCTAAAATTTAGTTTCCTCACATCTTTAAATATCTACACGTTTTTATTAAGTATTTTAAGGTACAAATTAGTTGTTTACTTAGCTTAGCATGTGGCAGCAATGCAATGACCATTATCTTTCCTCATCATTATCTATTCATTTTTGCTACAGAAATGTACAGAAAAAGTGAAGTCAGATACCTTGTCTTCAATCAGTTGGGTGAGTGCTCATGTAATCATGCTAGAACTGAGAAGGGGACCTCTGACTTTACCAAGAACACAGTGGCAAACACCCATATGACCATTGAATCTTTTCTCATAAGGGTTAAGTCATTGTCAGACCTGGCCTGAAATCTTCCATTCATCTTTAATTACTTCTTATTCCTTACGTCCAATAGTTATCAAACTCATCACATTTCTACACATTATGCTATATGTGCCTTGACCTTGATGAAGTGAATTACTGAGGCAGCATTCTAATGGCTCCCCATACCAGCTCTGCCAAAATCTATCCATAATTTTTCCTTTTGTTGACAATGTAATCATTCTAAAATCTAATTTTTTCTAAGATGGAACTAGAAGATTTTCTAACTCAACTCTCACACATGGAAGAAGCAAAATTACTGTATACATATTGAACTCAATCCAAGAAGGAACATAGAAGTTCAACAGAAAAGCAAATGAAAATGTCAGACAACAGCGAAGAGAAGGTGGGCAGTCAGCCTACTGGCTTGGTTCCAGCTGGAAACATTGACTGAATCCTGCAATCCCCCTTCCTACTAGAAAAAGATGCCATCTAGGCCACAGGAGATGACCTGACATTCCCAAGCCTATATTTAACTTGGGGAAGGAGGGGGAGGAGGGAAGATTGTGAGAAGAAATGCCTTCAGAAAAGGTTTCAGGCACCTTCCCAGACTTGGATGCCAATAGGAGAATGCCGTACTTGATCCTTGCTCATAGGAAGCTATGCGAGATCTGTGAACTAGCAGGGGTGACAGACATTCACCTCAGAGATACTCTGTAGGGGATGGAAGATCTGTGTCTCAAGCAGGGCATAAGTAGTCAGTCATAATGAGAACTGAGTGTAGCTTGGGCTATAGCTGCTGAAGCTAAAACCAGGTTGCCTCCTTCAGTTGCCAGGGAAGTGTGGATGTGACACAAGAGTGAGTTTTACAGTGCCAGGTGGATTCGCATCCAAAAGGAAACTGCTATGTGTAACTAAGTGTACTAACTGGCCACCATAGTTGAGATGGAAAACTAAGCCCCACCAGTTCTGGTGTGAGAGGAAGGCAAATCACTCCCCTCACATGACTATTGCACCAAGACTACTTTTCCCTCTTCCCCCACTCTCCCTTCACACAGCAGCTGCCACTCACCCAACTATTTCTCTAAGAATAGAAGACAACCTCTGAGCCCATCAGGGCTGGTGCATGCTCCCAGAGTTGCAAGACCAGATTACATGCTTTCCTGGTTCTGCTTCACCTCCCTCCTCCAACATACAGCAGGAGACTCAGACCACTTAATGTTCTGTGGCCCAACTCACCACCTCAGACACTGGAGGACCAGGTTAACAAAAGTTGAACATAAACCCTGCTGCTGCCATCACAGCTGGATTTATCTGAGAGTGCCACCTATTGACCTGGAGGTTGGACAGTGCAGCATCTGCTGATACAAGTACACCACATTAGTGAACAAGGTAATCTCCTTGCTACCTCTGCTACCACCACCACCTTCGCCTCCCCACCTACTCAGGAGATCATGAGTTTGCTCCTCCACCTTCCACAATGCTAGTAGAACCAGCATGTGAGAAGGCCAACACATTAAGATGATTTAGTGTCAAAGAAATCATATAGTCCTCACTACAGAACATACACAGAAGCAAAGCCAAATGACCCTACTCAATATGGGTCATGTTCACATTCTCAAGAGAAAAGAATAGTTCTACCTCAAAGAAAGTTAATTCAAAAATAAGAAAAAGCAATTATATCTCCAGATGACTGAAATCAGCCTAGTATTATAGAAGGCATGAAAAAGCAAGGCATTTTGGCACCCCCAAAGGAACATGATAATTACCTAGCAATAGATCTTAAAAAGAAATTCTTGACATGCCATATAAAAAAGTCAAATGTCAAAAAGTTAAAAATTTCTTTATTAATTTTAAAGAAACTCAATGAGATGCAAGATAAATATTAAAACCATAAATGCAAAAATCCTCAACAAAATAATAGTATATCAAATCCAACAGCATATCAAAAAGATAATACACCATGATCAAGTGAGTTTTATGCCAGACATGCAAGATGGCTCAACATACAAAAATCAGTAAATCTGATGCATAACATAAACAGACTAAAAGGGAAAAAATATATATGATCATCTAAATCAATGCAGAAAAGGTATTTTATAAAATTCAGCATCCATTCATAAAAAAAAAATCCTCAACAAAATAATCGTAGAAGGAACATAATTCAAAATAATAAAGGCCATGTATGACAAATCCATGGTCAACATCATACTGAATGCAAAAACATTGAAAGCATTCCCAGCAAGAACTGAAATAAGACAAGGATACCAAATTTCGCCATTCCTATTCAACATAGCACTAGAAATGCTAGCCAAACAATCAAACAAAAGAAAAATAAAATAAAAGACATCCAAATTGAACAAAAGGAAGTCAAATTATCTCTGTTCATAGATGATATGATCATATAACTAAATATCTTTAAAGAATTCACCTAAAAACCTCTATAACTTAATAAATGAGGTATGGGGGGATTCTGGGAAGATGGCCGACTGGTAGCAACCCTGTTCAGAGGCTCCTGAACAAAGGAAGAAAAACTGGTTGGAATCAGAATCTATGAAGTCAAAGACAGGGAGCTGAGCCCAGAAAGAAGTTCGGCAAGCTATACATCCAAGGAAGATCATTTAAGAACATAAAATACAGGTACAAAGCGGGCCCCAGAACTGCTTACTAGACCCGCCCCCCTCCCGCGGGTGG